>NC_064623.1:171363016-171666046 GCF_023898315.1 Schistocerca nitens
TCATTGGGCCAAACATATGGAAATCCGACGGTGCGAGATCGGGGCTGTAGGGTGCATGAGGAAGAACAGTCCACTGAAGTTTTGTGAGCTCCTCTCGGGTGCGAAGACTTGTGTGAGGTCTTGCGTTGTCATGAAGAAGGAGAAGTTCGTTCTGATTTTTGTGCCTACGAACACGCTGAAGTCGTTTCTTCAATTTCTGAAGAGTAGCACAATACACTTCAGAGTTGATCGTTTGACCATGGGGAAGGACATCGAACAGAATAACCCCTTCAGCGTCCCAGAAGACTGTAACCATGACTTTACCGGCTGAGGGTATGGCTTTAAACTTTTTCTTGGTAGGGGAGTGGGTGTGGCGCCACTCCATTGATTGCCGTTTTTTCTCAGGTTCGAAGTGATGAACCCATGTTTGATCGCCTGTAACAATCTTTGACAAGAAATTGTCACCCTCAGCCACATGACGAGCAAGCAATTCCGCACAGATGGTTCTCCTTTGCTCTTTATGGTGTTCGGTTAGACAACGAGGGACCCAGCGGGAACAAACCTTTGAATATCCCAACTGGTGAACAATTGTGACAGCACTACCAACAGAGATGTCAAGTTGAGCACTGAGTTGTTTGATGGTGATCCGTCGATCATCTCGAACGAGTGTGTTCGCACGCTCCGCCATTGCAGGAGTCACAGCTGTGCACGGCCGGCCCGCACGCGGGAGATCAGACAGTCTTGCTTGACCTTGCGGCGATGATGACACACGCTTTGCCCAACGACTCACCGTGCTTTTGTCCACTGCCAGATCACCGTAGACATTCTGCAAGCGCCTATGAATATCTGAGATGCCCTGGTTTTCCGCCAAAAGAAACTCGATCACTGCCCGTTGTTTGCAACGCACATCCGTTACAGACGCTATTTTAACAGCTCCGTACAGCGCTGCCACCTGTCGGAAGTCAATGAAACTATACGAGACGAAGCGGGAATGTTTGAAAATATTCCACAAAAAATTTCCGGTTTTTTCAACCAAAATTGGCCGAGAAAAAAAATGTGTTGCATTACTTATTGAACTGCCCTCGTATTTATCGTCCATGTTTCACTTCCATACATGACTACACTCCATACAAATACTTTCAGAAACGACTTCCTGACACTTAAATCTATACTCGATGTTAACAAATTTCTCTTCTTCAGAAACGCTTTCCTTGCCATTGCCAGTCTACATTTTATATCCTCTCTAGTTCAACCATCATCAATTATTTTGCTCCCCAAATAGCAAAACTCCTTTACTACTTTAAGTGTCTCATTCCCTAATGTAATTCCCTCAGCATCACCCGAGTTAACACGACTTCATTCCATTATCCTCGTTTTGCTTTTGTTGACATAGCCGTCCATGATTGCGGAAATGTTGCCGATGCAGGATTTTGTGTCCACGTCCACGTCTGACGATGTGGGTGGGCAAATCATTCGCTCGAACTGTCCAGAATGTTCTTCAAACCAATCACCAACAATTGTGGCCTGGTGACATGGCGCATTGTAATCCACAAAAATGAAATCCGTAAATGGTTTCAGATGGTCTACAATCAGTGGAACATAACCATTTCCAGTCAATGATCGGTTCAGTGGACCATAGTGTAAGGTGGCAGAATAAATGGTCAGATTCGCACCTTACATGGGACCTTTACAAATCGCTGTGAGAAGGTGAAGATGACACCGAACGTAAATCGACAGTTATGAGAACATCTGCCTATCAATATGTAATGCAAAAAGGGATGACAGTCAATCGACGGTAATTAACACACCATTCCTACACAATGTATGTCTTTGAGCGGAAGGTGGTACAGGGAACGCGAGTCGCTTTTAGTTTTGAAAAGCCAGCTCCAAAATGGCATAGCGAAGCCGTGCTGAGGGAGCTACGCCAGCGACCACTTAAGGGGGCGGCAGGAAAGAGGACAGCGACCCCGGGCCAGGTGATTCAAGCCGGAGGGCCGCCTGGAGCGAGGGCATCGGTACAAGAGCAGAGAAGAAGCTTTAGAAAACTGCGTTTCTAAATTCCAACGGGATACGTACAAAAGCAAGTGACGCATTTTTGTCCACCAAGTGCGACACATGGTAAGATCAATGTACTTTAGGCGTCTAGAACGGGCACAAAACGTCCGATCGGCGGAAACTCACTAGGAAGGAGAAAGCTACTGAAGTTTAGACGCAGTTTGATAGAAGGGACGTTGCGATTGGCAGAGGGTGTCTCTACAAAATGAGAGGAACGTTCCTATTGGTCGAAAAAAGCCGTGACGTGAAAAAGGAACCCAAGTGGAAGGAGGCAGTTCTGCCACTGAGTAGGACAAGAGGGAAATTTTGTGTAGGGACTCTTCTCTGAACCGGTGTCAAGTGCAGAACGGAACGCTTAACGCTCCGTATGACGCAGAGAAGAAATTGGTGTGGACACTGCGTTCACAGCGGCTGCACTCCAGCTAAAATCAGCTGTAGCAACGTTTAGCTCCAACTGTGGAGAAACGAACCAGCCAAATTAGTTAATTGTTCTTGCGAGAACTGAGAGGTCACTATAATATGCACTCTGCTCTAACCATGCGCGTGTATATCGCCCATAATAAGACTAGGGTTGAGTACATGTTTTCTCGCATAACGAGAAACATAGGGAAAGTTTCTGCTGGAAGTTCAGCAAAGGCCAGATTAGTTTTGTAGGAATTTCAATGGGAGAGAGCGGCCTTGCTGACAGCAGCACGTCGCAGCTTAAGGTAGATACCGCGTGGAGAGTTGTAAACTTTATTGGTTGACCAGCTTGTGTCCACTGTAAACTCGAGTAGCCTTGGGTAATTTTGCGCTTCAATTTGTCACTTGACTAACCATCCACCGTAGACTTGATTGTCATCCTAAATAGTACCGAACTTTGAACCGGATAGGACGATTTTCGTAGTACTGACCAACATCATAACGTATGTGTAGGAGCGATTTTCCAAAGGGAAGTCCAATTAAACTTTCATATTATTGTGCTTAGTGAGCCGTGGCGGCTCATATCGATAGTGCCACTCTGGTGGTTTATCTTTCCCGCTACGGTCAGGGCGGTAAGCAGCGCCCTCTGGGGCCTACGCTAGGAGTAACGAGGCGAGGTCCGGTGGGGGGTGTGCTCCGGGACGTGGTGGAAGACGGTTGTCGGGTTGACGCAGCGAGTGTGGGACCGGACCTATCGCACGGAGATATACAAGTTGGCTCTGAACGGAAGGCGCCGTAGCAAGCAGCGGGAAGCGGGCGTCCTGTAATTTGCGTGAAGGAGTAACGATTTTTGCATTGGATGTCCCAGTGGTTCCCCAGAGTTGCGGTGGCTGCTTTCGGAGAAGAGAATGGGTAAGAGCTTGTGTCTGCGCTCTTTTCCGTACGATGTTGCTCCTGCCGTTATAAACGAGTGAAAATCAGGCGCTTGTATTGACTATACGGGAACTAATGTAAAATTACATTTGTGATTGAGTCTCACTTGTACTGTGACAATTTAGAGGCGAAAACAGTGATGGTTTCATTGGGTCTGGTTCTTTACTGTGCAACTAAGGGAGTCACTTATTTGGGTAACTGAGGGAGCACCATTATGTTGGTCTAAGTGATACGTTCTCCACGTTTTGTCTATGGCTTTGCGAATCGAAATCGTGGGGGAGTACACATGTGAGTAATTTGCTATTGTATTGATGGTTATGTTGTAAAGACTGTACTCTGGTGTGTTAAATCACGCGATGATTTGTAGCCAATTTAAGCAGAAGTTACCATTGCTACTTGCTTATGTGCTACTGTCCTTATGATTGGCGTTGTTTGTCTTTTGATTGTGAGTGTGCTCACATTTTAAAAAAATTACGGCTACTATTCATAAGGGTTGTCTAGTAAGGAAATTGCTTAAGCTTTTATCATATGCTGGTCGGTTTACCTATCACATTGGCTTTCTATGCAGTAACTAAAGGAATGTGCATGGTGGTTGAAGACTGTAGGCTGACTAGTATTTGAACTGGTGTTGAGGTTAAGGGCGAGATCAGCATCCCGCAAACCCGCACACTGCGCGTGGTTAAATGTTCCGCTATTGGGGAACCGGCTCTCTGTTCTTGGATTTTGTAAGGATACGTGATGAGTGCATCGCTGTAGTTTTTCGCGTGCTAAATTGCGGGGTGTCGGTGCCGTCCTAGGGCTAGACTTGTGATGTATGTTATGTTGAAAGGGAATTAACTGTACCAAACTTAAGAGAGCTTTTAGTTTGTTTGTACGTGGAATGATGTTGATATTTTGTCGATTGCGGCAAAAACTTCGTGTGTGGGGAGATGCTCTGAGGGACTTGTATTGTACTGTTGAAGTGCAGTCCATCTGAAACGTGCTTCTTAAAACGTGGGACTGCAGCTCTCTGATGTTATATATATTACTGTCTAATCTTAAATGTCTTGGATGTAATATGGTTGTTGAGGATTGTGTGATTAATTTTGTCCACTGTTTCCTTAAAGGAAGTATTTCGTTTTAAAATATATGCTCGGTCAGAGCCTATTTAAATATGATTTTAACTTATCATTCAAATGTTCTAGTCTTTCTATGTTAAAAGGCTTTCAGTTAAATGATTGCTATTTGCCTGTTTAAATGTTTGAGCGACTTAAAGGAAAAGAATATTATTTTGTAATTTGTACTGATTGTTCCTTTTGCGTAATACCTGACTTATGTGTTCAATAAATGTGTCTAGTCAATGGTAATGCACTGTTCTATTGCTAGCCTACCCCTTCCACTCCACAGCCTATTGAGCTGCTTTGTGTCGAAATTGTGTTCAGAGCACCCCTCTGACCTGACACCTCACTTTGGATTAATGTAAGGAACCTTCCAGTTAAACTGGAAAGACTAATGTTCTATCAGAGAGTTAATATTTAACACTGTTATGTATAAACATATTTCACTTTTTGATGTTGGCAAGAAGTGTTATCCACTGCGCTGTTTTTATGTTGGCGAGTTGAAAACTGTCTGAAAAGCTGTAATGTGGTGAGAAATATTGAGAGATTTAACTTGTCATTTCACCTCACACAGCTGTTCTCAGTTCAAGAATAAGCAGCAAAAAACAACAAAACCCCCGCAACCTTACAATAGGACCCACTCTATTCCATTATAAGGAAGGTACACACAATCAGGCAGCCATCACCATCTTGCACAGCGCGTTTCTGACAACTTGGGTCCATAGCTTCGTGGGGGTTTGCGCCACACTCGTACCCTACCATCAGCTCTTACCAACTGAAGACGGCACTCACCCGACTATACCACGGTTTTGCACTCGTCTGTGATCGAAACGATGTCGTCACGAGCGCAGGAGAGTCCCTGAGGGCGATGTCGTGCTGTTGAAACGTCCCCTTAGAAAAATTATACGTGACTGTGCTTAAGCTGACACACAATATTTTTAGCGCAACGCAATCTGACTTTCAATAATCCCTACAAAAAAAATGGCCCTGACTAACAATAACCTATACCATTCATCAATCACTTACTTCACAAAAATCTTCGTTACTCGAACTACTGCAAAACAGCGTGCGCCAATATTGCCAGCTGAGTAAAAGATTCAAACTACTGAAGGCACTAACTAGTGATAGGCAGAGTTAGCAAATGAAAGATTATGATAGAGAACAATGTATTTTACTTAAAAATCAAAATTCATAATATATATACAGGGTGTTACAAAAAGGTACGGCCAAACTTTCAGGAAACATTCCTCACACACAAATAAAGAAAAGATGTTATGTGGACATGTGTCCGGAAACGCTTAACTTCCATGTTACAGCTCATTTTAGTTTCGTCAGTATGTACTGTACTTCCTCGATTCACCGCCAGTTGGCCCAAATGAAGGAAGGTAATGTTGACTTCGGTGCTTGTGGTGACATGCGACTCATTGCTCTACAGTACTAGCATCAAGCACGTCAGTAAGTAGCATCAACAGGTTAGTGTTCATCACGAACGTGGTTTTGCAGTCAGTGCAATGTTTACAAATGTGGAGTTGGCAGATGCCCATTTAATGTATGGATTAGCACGGCGCAATAGCCGTGGCGCGGTACGTTTGTATCGAGACAGATTTCCAGAACGAAGGTGTCCCGACAGGAAGACGTTCGAAGCAATTGATCGGCGTCTTAGGGAGCACGGAACATTCCAGCCTATGACTCGCGACTGGGGAAGACCTAGAACGACGAGGACACCTGCAATGGACGGGGCAATTCTTCGTGCAGTTGACGATAACCCTAATGTCAGCGTCAGAGAAGTTGCTGCTGTACAAGGTACGTCACTGTATGGAGAGTGCTACGGGAGAACCAGTTGTTTCCGTACCGTGTACAGCGTGTGTAGGCATTATCAGCAGCTGATTGGCCTCCACGGGTACACTTCTGCGAATGGTTCATCCAACAATGTGTCAATCCTCATTTCAGTGCAAATGTTCTCTTTACGGATGAGGCTTCATTCCAACGTGATCAAATTGTAAATTTTCACATGTGTGGGCTGACGATAATCCGCACGCAATTGTGCAATCACGTCATCAACACAGATTTTTTGTGAACGTTTGGTGGTGATGTCTCGATTGGGCCCCATGTTCTTCCACCTGCGCTCAGTGGAGCACGTTAACATGATTTCATACGGGATACTCTACCTGTGCTGCTAGAACATGTGCCTTTACAAGTACAACACAACATGTGCTTCATGCACGATGGAGCTCCTGCACATTTCAGTCGAAGTGTTCGTACGCTTCTCAACAACAGATTCGGTGACCGATGGATTGGTAGAGAGCGGACCAATTCCATGGCCTCCACGCTCTCCTGACCTCAACCCTCTTGACTTTCATTTATTGGGGCATTTGAAAGCTCTTGTCTACGCAACTCCGATACCAAATGCAGATACTCTTCGTGCTCGTATTGTGGACGGCCGTGATACAATACGCCATTCTCCAGGGCTGCATCAGCGCATCAGGGATTCCATGCGACGGAGGGTGGATGCATGTATCCTCGCTAGCGGAGGACATTTTGAACATTTTCTGTAACAAAGTGTTTGAAGTCACGCTGGTACATTCTGTTGCTGTGTGTTTCCATTCCATGATTAATGTGATCTGAAGAGAAGTAATAAAATGAGCTCTAACATGGAAAGTAAGCGTTTCCGGACACATGTCCACATAACATATTTTCTTTCTTTGTGTGTGAGGAATCTTTCCTGAAAGTTTGGCCGTATCTTTTTGTAACACCCTGTATATATCACTTCATGACATCCAGTCTTACAAACTTACTGTCTCTGATAGACACACGTCCAGATCGTCCGCTCTCAAAACTCCACCATCTCTCTCCCCACATCCACCACTGCTGGCGGCTCATCTCCAACTGCACAACGCTGCGTGCTGTTAAGCTCAACACTACAATAGCAAATTCCAACAATGCAAAGCAGCCACAGACTGCACACAGCACAGTCAGTAATTTTCATACAGAGCGCTACATGGCGTTACCAACATAAAGACCTAAACAGCCTACTTACATTGTTCGCAGAGTCACTCGCGTCGGTAGTCTGCTGCCACAGCCCGTTAACGCAAAATTTCGCCGCACTGCCCTAACCGGTACATTCGTCGTACGTCCCAGATGTATTTGTGCAGTGTTGCTTGTCTGCTAGTACTGACAACTCTACTAGAACGCCGGCGCTGTCACAAGGGGACCCTCCATACTGTAAATCACGGATTTTGATGCGCTTCAAATACGTTGTAGACGCACTTACGCTGATTACCTGGCTATGTGGTTTTTTAGGGACAGGTCTAGGTTTTTGAGAAAATCGATTTTCAAGCTCATTGCGCGCTTTGTATTCCGTAACATGACATAAACTACTGACCATTAAAATTGCTACACCACGAAGAAGACGGTGCCACAGACGCGAAATTTAACCGACAGGAAGAAGATGCTGTGATATGCAAATGATTAGCTTTTCAGAGCATTCACAAAAGGGTGGCGCCGGTGGCGACACATACAACGTGCTGACAGGAGGAAAGTTTCCAACCGATTTCTCATACACAAACAGCAGTTGACCGGCGTTGCCTGATGAAACGTTCTTGTGATGCCTCGTGTAAGGAGGAGAAATGCGTACCATCACGTTTCCGACTTTGATAAAGGTCGGATTGTAGCCTACCGCGATTGCGGTTAATCATATCGCGACATTGCTGCTCGCGTTGGTCGAGATCCAATGACTGTTAGCAGAATATGGAATCGGTGGGTTCAGGAGGGTAATACGGAACGTCGTGCTGAATCCCAACGGCCTCGTATCACTAGCAGTCGAGATGACAGGCATGTTATCCGCATGGCTGTAACGGATCGTGCAGCCACGTCTCGATCCCTGAGTCAACAGATGGGGACGTTTGCAAGACAACAACCATCTGCACGAACAGTTCGACGACGTTTTCAGCAGCATGGACTATCAGCTCGGAGACCATGGCTGCGGTTACCCTTGACGCTGCATCACAGACAGGACCGCCTGCGATGGTGTTCTCGACGACGAACCTGGGTGCACGAATGGCAAAACGTCATTTTTTTCGGAGGAATCCAGGTTCTGTTTACACCATCATGATGGTCGCATCCGTGTTTGGCGACATCGCTGTGAACGCACATTGGAAGCGTGTATTCGTCATCGCCATACTGGCATATCACCCGGCGTGATGGTATGGGGTGCCATTGGTTACACGTCACGGTCACCTCTTATTCGCATTGACGGCACTTTGAACAGTGGAAGTCACATTTCAGATGTGTTACGACCCGTGGCTCTACCCTTCATTCGAACGCTGCTAAACCCTACATTTCAGCAGGATAATGCACGACCGCATGTTGCAGGTCCTGTACGGGCTTTTCTGGATACAGAAAATGTTCGACTGCTGCCGTGGCGAGCACATTCTCCAGATCTCTCACCAATTGGAAACGTCTGATCAATGGTGGCAGAGCAACTGGCTCCTCACAATACGCCACTCATTACTCTTGATGAACTGTTGTATCGTGTTGAAGCTGCATGGGCAGCTGTATCTGTACACTCAATCCAAACTCTGTTTGACTCAATGCCCAGTCGTATCAAGGCCGTTATGACGGCCAGAGGTGGTTGTTCTGGGTACTGATTTCTCAGGATCTATGAACCCAAATTGCGTGAAAATGTAATCACATGTCAGTTCTAGTATAATATATTTGTCCAATGAATACCCGTTTATCATCTGCATTTCTTCTTGGTGTAAGAATTTTAATGGCCAGTAGTGTATATTTCGAGCAGGTGAGCGTAGCGCAGCGGAGGTACCGTGTTCGAAACCTGCTCGTGTACTTATTCTTTTTTTTTCAAAATCGACCGAATTTTTTAAATTTTATTTCAAAGAATATCAACAAGCAGTGTAAGGTGTGCGAAATAATAAAGATATATTCAGTTATTAATTTTTTCAATATTCATTCCGTTTGTGGTTCGCATCCTATTCTCCCAATTCATCTTCTTCGTTGAAATCTATCAATTCTTCATCAATAATGATCTGTCTTTCGTCCGCCCCCGGTAGCTGAATGGTCAGCGTGACGGATTGTCAGTCCTCTGGGCCCGGGTTCGATTCCCGGCTGGGTAGGGGAATTTTCTCCGCCTAGGGTGTGGGTTTTGTGCTGTCCTCATCATCATCGTCATTGACTGCAGTTCGCCGAAGTGGCGTCAAATGGCTCTGAGCACCATGCGACTTAACTTCTGAGCTCATCAGTCGCCTAGAACTTGGAACTAGTTGTACCTAACTAACCTAAGGACATCACACACATCCATGCCCGAGGCAGGATTCGAACCTGCGACCGTAGCGGTCGCTCGACTCCAGACTGTAGCGCCTAGAACCGCACGGCCACTCCGGCGCGCGAAGTGGCGTCAAATTGAAAGACCGGCACCCAGCGAACGGCCTGCCCGACGGGGGGAGCGGGGGGGGGGGGGGGGGGGGCTAGCCATACGATTAAATAAAATAAATCTGTCTTTCGGTCAAGAGATCCTGTACTGCGATATCTCATCGCCAATTGCAACGGAATTGGCACAGATCACGCTAGGCGGTGTATTCGTTACGACATTCAAATCGCGGAGTAGATTTTCGGCGGATTTAATGGCATTTGTGATTCCGCCTTTTGATTCTTCGTTCATATCCTCTAATTGTGGATCTTATTCCGGCTGCACTACTGCAGAAACACTTGGTTTTTCTATCTCACAGAATGTTTCTAACACACGGCACTGGAGACGCTTTGCGAGAAATTGACGCTGTAGTTAGATGACAACGCAAAGGAATGCACCCGGCCGGAGTGGCCGTGCGGTTCTAGGCGCTGCAGCCTGGAGCCGAGCGACCGCTACGGTCGCAGGTTCGAATCCTGCCTCGGGCATGGATGCGTGTGATGTCCTTAGGTTAGTTAGGTTTAATTAGTTCTAAGTTCTGGGCGACTGATGACCTCAGACGTTAAATCGCGTAGTGCTCAGAGCCATTTGAACCAATGGAATGCAACTCGCATCCTCATTGGCCGCAACTAGGAGCTGGGGCTCCCGTTACGGCTAACGGTATTCACGGAAGATGGGGCGATAATGGGTGGAGATCGGTTTCAGGTAATACAAGAAGCGACCGTTGTACGAACATTAGTTACTCCAACTGCGAAGCACAAACGGAATGAATATGTGAAAGAATTAATTACTGAATATATCTTTATAATTTCGCCCACCTTACACTGTTTGTTGATATTCTTTGAATTAAAATTGAAAAATTCGGTCGATTTTGAAAAAAGAAAAAAATACACGATCAGGATTCGAACACGGTACCTCCAGTGCGGTCGACGTGAACCTTAATCGCTGCGCTAGGCTAACTTGCTCGAAATGTATGTAATGTTACAAGCAAACACCCAAGCCGGCAATGAACTTCAAAATCGATTTTCTCAAAAACTAAGGCCCATCGCTAAAAAACCGGATAGCCAGATGCTCAGGGTAAGTGCCTCTACAACATGTCTGAAGCGCATCAAAATCCGTGATTTACAGTATGGAGTGTCTCCTTGTCAGTCAAGTGAAGGCTGTCGGACATTGTCTTGTCAGTGGTGAGAATTAATTCCAGAGATTTTGTATTCCCGGCACACCCTCGAGCATGTCGATCTCTGGATACTGAGTTCCCTGACGATTTCCGAAACGGAATGTTCCAAGCGTCTATCGCCAACTACCATTCCGCGTACAAAGTCTGTTACTTCCCGTTGTGTGGCCATAATCTCGTCGGAAACATTTTGACGTGAATCACCAGAGTGGAAATGAAGCTCCGCCAATTAGCTGCCTTTTAATACTTTATATACCGCCATCTGTATAAGTGCATATCGCTATGCCAAGATTTCTGGGCAGGTGGCGCTGTGGGTATCACACTGGACTCGCATTCGGCAGGACGACGGTTCAAAACCACATCCGGACGTCCTCATTTAGGTTTTCCGTCATTTCCGTAAATCATCATCATCACCATCATTTTATACTGATTATGCCTTTCAGCGTTCAGTCTGGAGCATAGTCCCCTTTATAAAATTCCTCCATGATCCCCTATTCAGTGCCAACATTGGTGCCTCTTCTGATGTTAAGCCTATTACTTCAAAATCATTCTTAACCGAATCCAGGTACCTTCTCCTTGGTCTACCCCGACTCCTCCTACCCTCTACTGCTGAACCCATGAGTCTCTTGGGTAACCTTGCTTCTCCCATGCGTGTAACATGACCCCACCATCTAAGCCTGTTCGCCCTGACTGCTACATCTATAGAGTTCATTCCCAGTTTTTCTTTGATTTCCTCATTGTGGACACCCTCCTGCCATTGTTCTCACCTACTAGTACCTGCAATCATCCTAGCTACTTTCATATCCGTAACCTCAACCTTGTTGATAAGGTAACCTGAATCCACCCAGCTTTCGCTCCCATACACCAAAGTTCGTCGAAAGATTGAACAGTGCACAGATAACTTAGTCTTGGTACTGACTTCCTTCTTGCAGAAGAGAGTAGATCGTAGCTGAGCGCTCACTGCATTAGCTTTGCTACACCTCGCTTACAGTTCTTTCACTATGTTGCCATCCTGTGAGAATATGCATCCTAAGTACTTGAAACCGTGCACCTGTTCTAACTTTGTTCCTCCTATTTGGCACTCAATCCGTTTATATCTCTTTCTTACTGACATTACTTTCGTTTTGGAGATGCTAATCTTCATACCATAGTCCTTACATTTCTGATCTAGCTCTGAAACATTACTTTGCAAACTTTCAATCGAATCTGCCATCACAACTAAGTCATCCACATATGTGAGACTGCTTTTTTGTGTTCACATATCTTAATCTCACCCAGCCAGTCTATTGTTTTCAACATATGATCCACAAATAATATGAACAACAGTGGAGACAGGTTGCAGCCTTGTCTTACCCCTGAAACTACTCTGAACCATGAACTCAATTTAGCGTCCACTCTAACTGCTGCCTGACTATGTATGTAAAGACGTTTAATTGCTTGCAAAAGTTTGCCTCCTATTCCATAATCTCGTAGAACAGACAATAAATTCCTCCTAGGAACCCGGTCATATGTCTTTTCTAGATTTATAAAACATAGATACAATTCCCTGTTTCCACTCGTAATACTTCTCCATTATTTGCCACAATCTAAAGATCTGGTCCTGACAACCTCTAAGAGGCCTAAATCGCTTTAGGAAAATGCGGTGATGGTTCCTTTGAAATAAATGGCCGACTTTCTCCCCCTCCTTCCCTAATCGGATCGGTCTGATGACCTCGGTGTTGGGTCCACTCCCCCAAATCATCAAACCTACCTACCTACCTACCAACCAAACAACCAACCAAGACTTCTTTCACTTCACAAGGGAACCTCCCCATCGCACCCATCTCAGATTTAGTTATAAGTTGGCACAATGGATAGGCCTTGAAAAACTGAACACAGATCAATCGAGAAAACAGAAAGAAGTTGTGTGGAATTATGAAAAGTAAGCAAAATATACACACTGAGTAGTCCATGCGCAAGATAGGCAACATCAAGGATAATGTGATATTCTTTCTTTATTTTCGCAAAGTTTTTATTTTCAGGCAATTATCAAAGCTCAGGCACTCACACATAACCAACTTCGCTCTCCAAAATTCCGGGACATGTTCAGATTTGCTTGGACATTTGACGGTCTACACACGGAAAAATTTGAAAACGTTAAAAACATATGTTTTGACAGAGCACAGGGAAAACTGTGCGACTGTGAAACTGTTGCATTCATTTATTGCAGTTTATGTGACAAACTCTTATGTTTTCATCCCTTTTTTGGGAGTGATTATCAAATCCACAAGAAAACCTAAATCGGGCAAGGTAGAAGAATCTTTTTACCCATTCGCCAAGTGTACAAGTTAGGTGGGTCGACAACATATTCCTGTCATGTGACGCACATGCCGTCACCAGTGTCGTATAGAATATATCAGACGTGTTTTCCTGTGGAGGAATCGGTTGACCTATGACATTGCGATCAAATGTTTTCGGTTCCCATTGGAGAGGCACATCCTTTCGTCTACTTAACGCACGGTTTTGCGGTGCGGTCGCAAAACACAGACACTAAACTTATTACAGTGAACAGAGACGTCAATGAACGAACAGACAGATCATAAGTTAACTTTTCACGCGATGGAAGACTTGAACCAAGGACCTCTCGTCCCGCAGCTGCTCACGCTAACCACGGAACCACGGCGCTCCTGAGCTCAGACTATCCTTGATGTTGCCTATCTTGCGCATGGACTACTCAGTTTGTATATTTTGCTTATTTTTTTCATAGTTTCACACAACTTCTTCCTGTTTTTTCGATTGATCTGTGTTCAGTTTTTCAAGGCTTATCCACTGAACGTCCGAATGGGTGCTTTTGGGTGGGGGCAGACTAAACAAATTTAGACACCCACCCCCATACAAAACCACACAAAACGACGAAAAAAACCGACATCACAAGACTCCCCAAATACTACTAAACACAATATCATCTGGAATCGGACACTTCCCTTGACCTATATAGCTCGAGCTCCCGATCCCATAAATTAGGATCAAACACTTCCCTTTGCCTGTATAGCTCAAAAACAATATCAAGATACACAGCCACACATTGGGATCGAACACTTCCCTTGACCTGCGCACTGTTGATTTTATCCGTCACATCGATTCCTGAACATAAACAACAACAGATTAATTTTACTAAAATTACCACACGATGTACAGCGAACAACACTAAATTAACTTTCACACAAAATCGTTAACTCACTGAAATGAATTCCACTACAAACACAGCCGACACTCGAGCAATTCTGGATAATGAACAAAAGCAAACTGAGCCCATTACACCACACAAACGAAAACCCTTAACATACCACCAGAGAGGACAACAAACCACAACACGACGACATCTACAAACACGCCACACTCACAAACCAAACTCCGCTCCGTCATGACGTCACACACGACAACCCCCTTCCGTCACGGGTCACAGCCGACGCGTGGGATCGGACGCTCCCGTATTTCCCTAAATCCGAGGGGGGTGCGATGGGGAGGTTCCCTTCTCAGTGAAAATCCTGCGCTCACCTGCTTATCTCCAGCTCAGAGCTGGGTGTCTGCGTCTCTTCTGGCACTAGCCCATTCCGGAGACTGGAGGGACTGTTCCGCTGCCTCCGCTGCCGCTGGCTGGGCTGCCGTCTGTAGACGTACCGCGTCTTGTGGCGTCGCTTGGACGGCTGCCTGTTCAAACGCCCAACGGCGCCTGCATCGGGCCTCTGGCGGCCACGTCCAGAGCTTGCTGCCCTTCTGCCCACACCGCGACTCCTCTCGGTCTGCCCCATTGAAGACTGGCTGGTGACAGCCCAGGGTGCTCTAGCGGTGTGGGCGTCGGAAGGTACTACTCTGGTCGGGGCGATAACTGGTCTGGCGGCCGGAGGGTTTTGGAAGGAGCGGTAGGGGACAGAGCTCTGAGAGAGTCCCATCAAGTTGTAAATCAAAGCCTGCGAGGTGGCAGTATATCCAGCGGACGTCGATGAGTCACTATGAGGTTCATCGACCGCAGCTCAGCAGGATTCGACGCGCACCACATGTTGGCTCACATCCGAATTCAGAAAACATCGCCTCTCCGTCACGGGTGTCCTCTTGAAGTGAATGTCAAAGCAATACGCCGTCCACAGCAGTATCTTCGGCCATCCAAATGTGAATGAATCGTGTTCAGCGCTGGAAACAGAAAAGAGAAAATAATGTTTTATAACGCTACAGTTTATATAAATCAAAATGTAAATGTTAGTTTGTATAAAACCATAAATCTGGCAGAGTCCTTCAGCAGTTGATTTCAAATTTTGACAACGATTAATGTGAATACGCGCATGTTTTTAAATACCTTCTGTAGAGCCATACAGTATATAATAAATACATATATGGAAACTATCGTAAAGGCATTTCCGATTGACAGTCGCTCGCATCAGCCACCGCGCCGTGTCAACGTCGTTTGCGTGAACAATACCTAATAAATATTAAGTTCAGACTCGGCGCGGTGGCTGATGGGAGCGATATATAAACGTTCGTATTCGCAATCAATGTTGTGACAAAATTTTAAAGCAATAGGTGAGAAACTTTCGGAGTTTTATGATTTTGTACACACGAGCATTTACATTTTTATTTATGTAGATGCAAATGTTCGTTTTGAAAAGCTGAAATCTCCGAAAATTCTTCACCGATTGTTTTTAAATTTTGCACTACGTTGCATTCGAACACGTGCGTGTTTCTATATAGGCCTACCTACTGGATATATATATATATATATATATATATATATATATATATATATATATATATATATATGGCGCTCCAGTAGGTATATAGAATCACGCACGTGTTCGAATGCAACGTTGTGCAAAATTTCAAAACAATCGGTGAAGGTAGGTATATATGGCGCTCCAGTAGGTACATAGAAACACACCACAGTATATATATATATATATATATATATATATATATATATATATATGGCACTGCCGTAGGTATATAGAAACACGCACGTGTTCGAATGCGACGTTGTGCAAAATTTCAAAACAATTGGTGAAAAATTTTCGGAAATTTCAGCTTTTCAAAACGAACATTTGCATCTACATAAATAAAAATGTAGCTCCGGAAGTTTCTCACCTATTGCTTTAAAATTTTGACACAGCATTGATTGCGAATACGAACGTTTTCTTATATGCCTAGTTTTTCTTGTGTAAAATATGGAAATAAAATAACTTGACCGATCTACTTCAAGTTATTACATGTTAGTTAATAAATGTTTGGACGAATGTTGTCAACACTTATAAAATTGATAATACTGACACATTGACAGCAAAAATCTCGAAAACTTCTTGACAGATTTACATGAAATTTTAAACGATACTCAACTGAACATTCAGACGGACATAAACAACATACTCTGTTAAACAACAATGTACATGTTTTCTTTTAAAACTGGCTGCGAGAAAGAAAACACTGTTGTAAAGATGTACAGTTTTGTTTCGTTCGTCGCAGGCAGTTGTAACTACGATGGGGGACATTTAAACAACATTGTTTCTCCCATACATACTCATTCTCATTATACAATGTGGTGTTTTGGTTTCTCCCTCTCAAACGGTTACCAGGAAAACAGGAAATTTGTGTTTCTGTATTATCGACTTACAGTTAGGGTGGCGCACTGAAAACCGGCACCGAATACAGACTGCTTGCCAGTTACGCACAGATTGTTGCCCGCAAAGAGCAGATACAACAAGGAACAGATAAAAAAGAAATAATGGCAATATAAAACGTAGTAGGAACAACTTCGAAACAACAGATGATTATAGGCAAGCCACAAAGCGCAGTCTAGTACTCGGGGTTGCTTTCTAGTGCAGAGATATCCAGTTGCCATAAATATTAGAAACGTGTGCTTTCCCTTTTCTTTCTTTTCCATTTAACTAGACTGAACCATCCCAACGCTGGGACATGAACAGCGAATTGGTAATCCCATCTCCATTTTACTGCTGTTTGTACTCTAACTACTGAACGATTTATCAATTGTCTTTACATCAGGCCATCGGAAACGAAGGCTTCATTTGACTTAGCATACTGAACAATAGCCATACGGAACGTATCAGTCTAACATTACTCCCAACATACATCACGTCAATACCAAGTACCTTTACCTCTCGTCTTGATAACGCTGACATGGCGTCAAAAATTTCTTCATATGTGTCATATACAGCAGATTGATGATTAAATCCTGTTAGGCTTACAGACTCTAGTAATGAGTGCTATTTCTTCATATGTGTCATATACAGCAGATTGATGATTAAATCCTGTTAGGCTTACAGACTCTAGTAATGAGTGCTATGTGCCGCCCGCTGCTCCAGATACTCCCGAGTGCTTTTATGGCTCTGAGGCTTATCGCACTGTAATAGGATGCTCCGACGTTCGTCGAACGAAGAGCGTCTGCATGCAGCCCTATGAACATCCCTTTTGTCATCTTGGAAGGCGGGAGTGTCCACAGAATACTAATGACGGAGCTTTAGAAGAAAACGGAATGATTGGTAATTACATGAACACCTGGCTCATGCCACGGTAGCCTAACTGTGTAGGGCAGGGGTCTCCAAACTACGGCCCGCGGGCCGTAAGCGGCCCGCGAGGGCTGGCAATCCGGCCCGCGTTAGCTGGCCGGACATCCCCGGTATCCGGCCCGCCAAATACACTCCTGGAAATGGAAAAAAGAACACATTGACACCGGTGTGTCAGACCCACCATACTTGCTCCGGATACTGCGAGAGGGCTGTACAAGCAATGATCACACGCACGGCACAGCGGACACACCAGGAACCGCGGTGTTGGCCGTCGAATGGCGCTAGCTGCGCAGCATTTGTGCACCGCCGCCGTCAGTGTCAGCCAGTTTGCCGTGGCATACGGAGCTCCATCGCAGTCTTTAACACTGGTAGCATGCCGCGACAGCGTGGACGTGAACCGTATGTGCAGTTGACGGACTTTGAGCGAGGGCGTATAGTGGGCATGCGGGAGGCCGGGTGGACGTACCGCCGAATTGCTCAACACGTGGGGCGTGAGGTCTCCACAGTACATCGATGTTGTCGCCAGTGGTCGGCGGAAGGTGCACGTGCCCGTCGACCTGGGACCGGACCGCAGCGACGCACGGATGCACGCCAAGACCGTAGGATCCTACGCAGTGCCGTAGGGGAACGCACCGCCACTTCCCAGCAAATTAGGGACACTGTTGCTCCTGGGGTATCGGCGAGGACCATTCGCAACCGTCTCCATGAAGCTGGGCTACGGTCCCGCACACCGTTAGGCCGTCTTCCGCTCACGCCCCAACATCGTGCAGCCCGCCTCCAGTGGTGTCGCGACAGGCGTGAATGGAGGGACGAATGGAGACGTGTCGTCTTCAGCGACGAGAGTCGCTTCTGCCTTGGTGCCAATGATGGCCGTATGCGTGTTTGGCGCCGTACAGGTGAGCGCCACAATCAGGACTGCATAC
Source organism: Schistocerca nitens (assembly GCF_023898315.1). Taxonomy (NCBI): domain Eukaryota; kingdom Metazoa; phylum Arthropoda; class Insecta; order Orthoptera; family Acrididae; genus Schistocerca; species Schistocerca nitens. The sequence continues at coordinate 171,381,550 of NC_064623.1, forward strand.
GACCGAGGCACACAGGGCCAACACCCGGCATCATGGTGTGGGGAGCGATCTCCTACACTGGCCGTACACCACTGGTGATCGTCGAGGGGACACTGAATAGTGCACGGTACATCCAAACCGTCATCGAACCCATCGTTCTACCATTCCTAGACCGGCAAGGGAACTTGCTGTTCCAACAGGACAATGCACGTCCGCATGTATCCCGTGCCACCCAACGTGCTCTAGAAGGTGTAAGTCAACTACCCTGGCCAGCAAGATCTCCGGATCTGTCCCCCATTGAGCATGTTTGGGACTGGATGAAGCATCGTCTCACGCGGTCTGCACGTCCAGCACGAACGCTGGTCCAACTGAGGCGCCAGGTGGAAATGGCATGGCAAGCCGTTCCACAGGACTACATCCAGCATCTCTACGATCGTCTCCATGGGAGAATAGCAGCCTGCATTGCTGCGAAAGGTGGATATACACTGTACTAGTGCCGACATTGTGCATGCTCTGTTGCCTGTGTCTATGTGCCTGTGGTTCTGTCAGTGTGATCATGTGATGTATCGGACCCCAGGAATGTGCCAATAAAGTTTCCCCTTCCTGGGACAATGAATTCACGGTGTTCTTATTTCAATTTCGAGGAGTGTATTTGAGGTGGTGCCTATACTGCCAACAATTGAGTTTCGAGGCCTATCGCGACCAATACACCGCGACATTGTCGGAGCTCTATCTTTACAAAGCGGAAGGTCATGGTTAAACTTGTGGCTATCCACAATAAACAGACAGACCAATCTCCGTGCGATAATGAAAAAAAAAAAAAAAGGTTAACAGACTAGTTTGGCGAAAACATTTTAAGTAAAAAAATTCTTTGCATTTTATTCTACTCACGAGTATGGTGCATGTCTTTCAAATGGACGCCACTTCGACGACTAGCCTTAGCAATCCATCATTAGGGAAGATGCTTCTTAAGCAAGGTTTCTTTACGTATTTCGATTTTCTTTTTACGTATTTCGATTTTCGTATTTTCCTTGTCTCTTCGAATTCAAACTCTGAATTGTCCCACACCTACTAGTAAAGCGCATAAGACACTAAAAAACTCGTGAGACACTCGCAACATAGACACAATCACGCAACAGAACTGTCTAATATATGCTCTGGCTCTGCTACTCGCTACAAGACTACATAACTAAACTTATTGTTGCGCTGCTTGAAATAACAATGCGTGGACATACTCTACCTCTGTTACGTCTTGTAGTAATAGTGTTCCTAACAATGATTTTGAGATATCGTTAACTTCCAGGACGCTTTCGTGAAGAATGTGCAGTGATATACTTTTTTGTCGGTGAAATTCGCCAGAATAAAATATGCCAGGAATTCGGTCAGGTACGTCCACCAATCAAAATTATGTAAATAAATAAAAATCGTAGTTCGTTTCAGTGCTAGCTATTCCCACAACCATAGATTTTTGCGATTTCATCTTTCCTTTTACATTACGGTGATCATGGAGTGCTAGGGTTCTTTAATCCCACTTGGTAAATCTTGGCCCTTATGACTTCGTGGAGGAATCAATGTGGCCCACAGACTAAAACTTTTGGAGACCCCTGGTGTAGGGCAAAGTCATGGTAGAAGAAACAACCCCAAAACATCACAGAATCGCCCGGAGCCTGAAATCCACCTTCTGTACACCGCTGGGCAAGCATCTCATTGGGTGGTATGTGCAATCGACACCTCGCGTCATTTGAAAGCAGCTAAAATTTCGAATCGTCAGAACACACTACACACCTTCATACGGGAGTGCCCAGTTTCTGCGTTGTTTGGTACACTGAAGACGTGCAATTATGTTTGTCATTGCTCGAAACGTCCTTTTGAGACTCCAAGTCTCCATTGCTACCAATTTCGTTCACGTTGCCCGCTTGGAAACTGGCTGAGAAGGACACGAATTCAGTGGCAGCAGCGTTTCAGTTGGAAACCGACGGCCATTGCCAAGGCGAGACACCCGCTTCTGGTCGGTCTTAGTTAGCATCTTTCTATGTAGACTGTTCTAAGAGTGGTTCATCATTTATTGCAGACGCTGTGAATATTCCATGTTGCCCATCAGTCTGAGTCCCATATGAAGTTGGAGAAAGAGAGGGGCTAGAAAAGATGCGAGGAAGGACAGCATTTCCTATCAGGGTGTGGCGAAACAAGCGCCGTATCATTTGAGAGATACAGAGGCGAAAGAGTGTGCCGGGACTTTCCCCGGTTCACTGATACTAGCGCCACATCACGATAACGCGTCTGTGCGCACAAGTATTGCACCATAACTTAAGAGTGGAATTAAAAGTTGTGGTGTGCGTACTGTAAGACCTTCAGTACACACACCATCAGATTATTTGACTTGTCGCTCTAACGAAGTAGGCGAGTGTCAGCAATAGGTCTCGTGGTCTTATTGTGGCGTGTTTATCTTCTGCCGTTAGGTCAGACGATAGAAATACCACTTGCACGCTTAGAGTAGCAGATTGACGGTGACCAACTTTAAATTGAACTTGATTAAGTTTCACACACAATTATTAAAATAATAACAAGTATAAAAATTACTTAACTTGGTTCTGGATGCTATTTACAATTGACAATCTGAAGGTCCTTTGGTCTTGGTACGTTAATCTTATTCTCACATATCTCTGATACTTGACAAAGTGTCTATTCATTGATCTTCATGGCTATGTACAGGAATATGATAATCTTATTAGGCGCAGACTCAAACGTGACTATAGACTAATGCAGACTAATGCAGACTGACTAATCGGAGATCTGTACACTCGTTATAATACCTCTCGCGTTCAGGTATCACTGCGCGAGTGTGATCCGCGAGGAGAAAAGGTTCTACGTTAGCAGCAATCTCATTGGCTGCATTACATATTAATACACGGATCGGCGGAAGCAGAATTTGGTCTGTCTCTATGGCAGCGCCATCTCGTAGTGCGGAGATGGACGAGCGCTGCGCCTGCGCTGTTGTGCTTACCGGGGCGCGCTCTAGTGGCAAAGTTGTGTACGCGCTGACTGCGCGGAACTATGTACACAACAAAAGTTACAGTTGCTCTTCCAAACTTTGTCAGCATGTGCTTTACTATATTAATGTATGAACTGCCAAATCTCAGACTGATCAGATGGATAATTGTCGTTAAATATATCGTTTTATGAAAAAAAAGTGGCGGTTCATAATATTGCTAGGAAGCCAAAAATTGGTCATAATGTGCAGATGTGTGTCAAAATTAACTGGTACAAGTCTCAACGTGATTAAAGCAATAGTCTAGTCAGAATCCACGTTTTAAGAAAAATTGAGGGCGCTAATTATTAGACTTAGAAATATGAAAATTTGTATGAATCTTCATTTTAGAATAAAAACCCTAACTATGTAACCCTATTGACCTACCTCTAATAGTTTTTGAGTAATTTGCTGAGAACAAATCTGGAACAAAAATGTCCTCATTTGTAGTAGATTAAGTATTGTTATATTAATCCTAGGAAGTTTTGGTTACAGCACGTGATGAAATATATTAAATAATAGAGCTGTAACAGGTTTCAAGGCCTGGATGTAAATAGTGATAAATACAAGGTCCCTTAAAGTTGCAGTTCAGAGGTCATGTTCTGCTGTCAGTTCCGTTCTAAAAATTCTAGATAGCAAAGTTCAAACACAGGCGAGCTAAAATTTTTTCTGTGCTCTTAACCCACTTAACTACATTCACACAAAAATTACGAAGATTCCAAATTGATTCACTTCAGTGTTGTAAAATATTACTTTTGTGTGTATGTGTGTGTTTGTGTGTGTATGTGTGTGTATGTGTATATACTGCGCCAGTATATAAATACAGCCTGAGAGGCTGTACGATCCACGTCAGTCGAACGCCGGAGTAGGCGATTCCTCAGATGACGTCACTGCTTGACCGCAACTAAACTCATATTTTGGGTACAAATAGGAAGTGGAATCGCGAGGACTGTACGACGTCCTGGATCGCTTGGCTTTCGCAAAAGTAACTGTCACTGTGCCGCCCGTAAGGTTAACAAATCTGCGTGGCAAGTGGTGTTAATTATTTCCCACTTCCGTGGTGAGCAATTATTTTGACTATCAGAAGACAAGGCGAAAGACAGCTTAATAGGAACTTACCGTAGAGGTCGCCTCTGAACTGCTCATAGTGCTGTTTAGGATAGAGAGATTTATTATTAGTATTAGCATAATGAATATTACAGTGCTGTGTATGTGAAACTTTATGAAATATATCTATCAATTACAGCTCAAAATCTTCATTTATAGCCATAGTCCTGATCCCGCTCAGCAAATAGAGAATAGAACCATTTATTTCAGTGGGCTGGACAAGAATGTGGACTTGCAGACTGGGAACTATGGTCAGTATATTATCCATCGCTTTCTGGCTGACCATAAAAATAGTTTCCAGCAAAAATAGTTTCCAGGCTCTCGTAAAAGATGGCGAACTACGAGGGCGGTTCAGAAAGTAACCTCCGATTGGTCACAGTGCGGGTTGTGGGGGGAGTAGCGACGCCATCTGTGCGTTCACGCACTCAACAGGTCAGTCGGCATCAAGCCGTGGTCGAGTGAACGTCGTACCTGCGCTAGTTTAGTTTTTGTGGCAGTTTGAAATGTGTGCTGCAATAGAAAACCCCGCCAAATGTGAAGTGCGTGCTGTCATAAGGTTTTTTACAGCCAAAGGATATTCTGCAGCAGCTATTCATCGTGAGCTTTGTGCCGTGTACGGACCAAGAGTTATGAGTGAAGGAGTTGTCCGTGAATGGGTACGTTTATTTAAAAGTGGACGAGAAAACGTTCATGATGAAGAGAGGAGTGGTAGACCATCATTGGTGACTGACGAACTCGTTCAGACAGTTGATGCAAAAGTTCGTGAAAATCGACGTTTCTCAATGTCGGAGTTGTCTACTGGTTTTCCACAGATTTCTAAGACTCTCTTGTACGAGACAGTGACAGCAAGATTGGGTTACCGTAAGTTCTGTGCACGATAGGTACCCAAAATTCTTACCGACCACCACAAAACTCAAAGAATGGCCTCTGCATTAGACTTTCTGTCACGTTATGAGGACGAAGGAGAACCATTGTTAAACAGAATCGTGACCGGTGACGAAACCTGGATTAAGTACGTGAACCCTGAGACAAAAGAACAATCAAAGATGTGGGCACATTCAAATTCGCCTACTAAACCAAGAAAAGCCTCGCAAGATTTTTCTGCCAGAAAACTGATGGCAACGGTGTTTTGGGATGCCAAAGGGGTGTTGTTGGTTGAATTCATGGAACGTGGTACGACCATTAATCAAGACGTGTACTGTGAAACAATAAAAACGTTACGACGGGCTATACAGAACAAACGCCGTGGTATGCTGACTTCCGGTATCGTTTTTTTGCACGATAACGCCCGTCCTCACTCTGCTCGCAGAACAACGGCCCTTCTTGAGTCCTTCAAGTGGGACGTTATCAACCATCCACCTTACAGCCCAGACCTGGCGCCAAGTGATTATCACCTCTTCATGCATTTGAAGAAATGGCTCGGGTCACAGCGGTTTGATGACGACGAAGAGCTCAAAGATGCGGTCACAGGCTGGCTCCAGACACAAGCGGGTGATTTTTATGCAGAAGGAATTTCAAAGCTTGTGAAGAGATACGATAAGTGCCTCAATCGCTATGGAGACTATGTAGAAAAATAGTGCAAAGATGTAGTTGTAAGATGTATGTATTAAAATATTTTTATTTAACTTGGTGTATTTTTTTAAATCAACCGGAGGTTACTTTCTGAACGGCCCTCGTATATTCAAATAATATTCTAATATTTCGTGCTACTTATGACTGATTACGTACTACTAATACTAACCCTCCGTACTACAACGGGATGGTGAAGTCAGCGTGAGAGTAATTCGGAGATCCTCAATAAAACTGCAGTGGCAGAGACTGGAAGAACGGAGCTGCTCGATTTGTTGGTGTATCAAAACGGACTTTGTAACGTATCTACTGGTAATGGCGCACCAGTGGCAGCCATGTAACACAGCGTAACGGCTATGGCCGTAAAAGAACATTGACGGGGCCAGGCGAGGAGGCGAGTGACACGCCTTATCAAAATATTAAGCGGCTTTATGCTATCAGTAAATGCAGCGAAAGTCGCGTAGTGAACTGCACTCAACGCAAATTCGGATTTCGGTGGGTCCAGAAGGCCATTGCTCGAAATTGGACTGTGGCTGACTCGAGGCGTGTAGCGCGCTCCGACCAGTCGCCACATCGCCCCTTTTAAAAAATAATTTAAGGTGTCGAGGCACCATTGTCGTGCTTAACTCAGACCCTGTGGATGATGTAGCTTGGATCAGATGTGGTCCTACGGTCTTTCAATAGTGTTGTGCGTACCATGACCAGCCGCTCATGTTATCGTAAAAATGAACCAGGATTTTCATATAACTTACGGGAATGCTGCCGCATGTCGTCGTCGACAACTGCCGACATTTCGACAGAAGCACACCCTGGCATTTTCAAGACATAACTGCAGAAAGTGAGCGCTGTGCAAGGGAATTGAAAACCTCGGTTCTCTGAGAAACTCCAGGAAGATGACGCACGTAACGTAAACATTAGCGCCATCACAGAGCAAAGACGACCAAAGTCAGAAGTTATCGACTGTGAAATTAATAATCAACGGGTGAGGTTAACTCTGCCCCGCCGGCCGAGCGGTTCTAGGCGCTACAGTCTGGAACCGCGCGACCGCTACGGTCGCAGGTTCGAATCCTGCCTCGGGCATGGATGTGTGTGCTGTCCTTAGGTTAGTTAGGTTTAAGTAGTTCTAAGTTCTAGGCGACTGATGACCTCAGCAGTTAAGTCCCATAGTGCTCAGAGCCATTTTTTTAACTCTGCCCCTCTTTTTTTGACAGGGGAGATAGCAAGATTTCAACCAGTATTTAATAAAAATCCTATTCATAAGGTTTATTGCCAATTTAATTCCAACAGATGCCCTGATAACAGTATCCTAATAGCTGGACGTGCATGCCAGAATGTCCATATTACACTCCTGGAAATGGAAAAAAGAACACATTGACACCGGTGTGTCAGACCCACCATACTTGCTCCGGACACTGCGAGAGGGCTGTACAAGCAATGATCACACGCACGGCACAGCGGACACACCAGGAACCGCGGTGTTGGCCGTCGAATGGCGCTAGCTGCGCAGCATTTGTGCACCGCCGCCGTCAGTGTCAGCCAGTTTGCCGTGGCATACGGAGCTCCATCGCAGTCTTTAACACTGGTAGCGTGCCGCGACAGCGTGGACGTGAACCGTATGTGCAGTTGACGGACTTTGAGCTAGGGCGTATAGTGGGCATGCGGGAGGCCGGGTGGACGTACCGCCGAATTGCTCAACACGTGGGGCGTGAGGTCTCCACAGTACATCGATGTTGTCGCCAGTGGTCGGCGGAAGGTGCACGTGCCCGTCGACCTGGGACCGGACCGCAGCGACGCACGGATGCACGCCAAGACCGTAGGATCCTACGCAGTGCCGTAGGGGAACGCACCGCCACTTCCCAGCAAATTAGGGACACTGTTGCTCCTGGGGTATCGGCGAGGACCATTCGCAACCGTCTCCATGAAGCTGGGCTACGGTCCCGCACACCGTTAGGCCGTCTTCCGCTCACGCCCCAACATCGTGCAGCCCGCCTCCAGTGGTGTCGCGACAGGCGTGAATGGAGGGACGAATGGAGACGTGTCGTCTTCAGCGATGAGAGTCGCTTCTGCCTTGGTGCCAATGATGGTCGTATGCGTGTTTGGCGCCGTGCAGGTGGGCGCCACAATCAGGACTGCATACGACCGAGGCACACAGGGCCAACACCCGGCATCATGGTGTGGGGAGCGATCTCCTACACTGGCCGTACACCACTGGTGATCGTCGAGGGGACACTGAATAGTGCACGGTACATCCAAACCGTCATCGAACCCATCGTTCTACCATTCCTAGACCGGCAAGGGAACTTGCTGTTCCAACAGGACAATGCACGTCCGCATGTATCCCGTGCCACCCAACGTGCTCTAGAAGGTGTAAGTCAACTACCCTGGCCAGCAAGATCTCCGGATCTGTCCCCCATTGAGCATGTTTGGGACTGGATGAAGCGTCGTCTCACGCGGGCTGCACGTCCAGCACGAACGCTGGTCCAACTGAGGCGCCAGGTGGAAATGGCATGGCAAGCCGTTCCACAGGACTACATCGAGCATCTCTACGATCGTCTCGATGGGAGAATAGCAGCCTGCATTGCTGCGAAAGGTGGATATACACTGTACTAGTGCCGACATTGTGCATGCTCTGTTGCCTGTGTCTATGTGCCTGTGGTTCTGTCAGTGTGATCATGTGATGTATCTGACCCCAGGAATGTGTCAATAAAGTTTCCCCTTCCTGGGACAATGAATTCACGGTGTTCTTATTTCAATTTCCAGGAGTGTATATTCCATAGCATGAGCGGTGCCAAGGCAATATTCTGTAACGGCTGCTTTGTCCGGCTATTCTTAACGCGTGTGCCGCTTATGCTCAGTAAACCGGTCATTCACAGCCCTGATAATCTGACCGATATACACACATCAAAAAAAGTTTTGCATCACTTGGTTTCTGAGAGTTCCGGGACCTGTACAGAATATTTGAATAGTGATCAACATAAACATCATTTCCGCTCTTTCTTATTGTTTATGGAAACCACACAATTCGTGTTGTACTACCATACAGCGAGCCCTTCAGAGGTGATGGTTGAAACTGCTGTACACACCGGTACCTCTAATACGCAGTAGCACGTCCTCTTGCACTGATGCATGACTGTATTCGTCGTGGCATACTATCCACAAGTTCATCAAGGCACTGTTGGTCCATATTGTCCCACTCCTCAATGGCGATTAGGCGTAGATCCCTCGTAGTGATTGGTAGGTCGCGTCGTCCATAAACACCCATTTTCAATCAATCCCAGCCATGTTTGATAGGGTTCATGTGTGCAGAACATGCTGGCCACTCTTGTCGAGCGATGTCGTTGTACTGAAGGAATTCATTCACCAGATGTGCACTTTGGGAGCGCGTATTGTCGTCCATGAAGACGAATTCCCTGCCAATGTGCTGCCGATATGGTTGCACTATCGATCGGAGGACGGCATTCACGTATCGTACAGCCCTTACGGCGCCTTCCGTGACCACCAGCGACGTACGTCGGTCCCACGTAATGCCACCCCAGAACAGAAGGGAACCTTCACCTTGCTGCGGTCGCTGGACAGTATGTCTAAGGCGTTCAACCTGATCGGGTTGCCTCCAAAGACGTCTCTGACAATTGTCTGGTTGAAGGCATGTGCGACACTCATCGGTGAAGAGAACGTGATGCCAATCCTGAGCGGTCCATTCGTCATGTAGTTGGGCCCATCTGTACCGCGCTGCATGGTGTCGTGGTTGCAAAGATGGACCCCACCATGGACGTCGGGAGTGAAGTTGCCGATCGTGCAGCCTATTGCGCACAGTTTGAGTCGTAACACGACGTCCTGTGGTTGCACGCAAAGCATTATTCAACATGGTGGCGTTGCTGTCAGGGTTTCTCCGAGCCATAATCCGTAGGTAGCGGTCATCCACCGCAGTAGTAGCCCTTGAGTTGCATGAGCGAGGCACGTCATCGACAGTTCCTGTCTCTCTGTACCTCCTCCATGTCCGAACAACATCGCTTTTGTTTATTCCGAGATGCCTGGACACTTCCCTTGTTGAGAGCCCTTCCTGACACAAAGTAACAATGCGGACGCGATCGAACCGCGGTATTGACCGTCTAGGCATGGTTGAAATACAGACAACACGAGCCGTGTACCTCCTTCCGAGTATAATGACTGGAATTGATCGACTGTCGGACCCCCTCCGTCTAATAAGGCGCTGCTCATGCATGGTTGTTTACATCTCTGGGCGGGTTTAGTGGCAACTATGAACAGTCAAAGGGACTGTGTCTGTGATACAATATCCACAGTCAACGTCTATGTTCAGGAGCTCTGGGAACCGGGGTGAGGCAAAACTCTTTTTGTGTGTGTACATGGCACAACTGTAAGGAATGCGGTAGACTCCCGGCATACGAAAACCAAGATAATCCTTCACAGAATCTAAAAGAACATTTTACGTCATATTTCCGCAAAGTAGGACCAGTCCTGTTAGAAATGCTCCCTCCGTAAGGAAAGAGGGCCGTGGAAAGAAGGACACCTCGGTATTGTCATCACTCACCCGGTGCACATAGGTCGACAGAGCAAAGCACGTCTTATTTGGCTTTCACGATAACCATTCTGACGGAAGGTGCCTTCGTGGTTAACGCAGCTGACAAATTGTCACGGTCCGAGATGACATTGGTCCTGTGAACCAAAGCGCGAAGTACCTCCTCACGTTGAGCCGTATGGTGACAATTATGAGCCTGCAGATATAACAACACAAATATTCTAGCATGCACTTCCAACTATTGGGATAGTCTTATTAAGGAAGCTGTTGAAATTAAATTAGCAAGTAATCTTATAAATAGAGATGGCGGTTTTTGTTTAGTTTCTGCATGAAATCCTGCTCTCTTCCTTGTCAAAAAAACAGAGGGACAGAGTTAATGCTATCTCACCCGTTGATTATCAGTTTCACTATCGAGAACTTGTAACATCGGTCGTCTTCGATTTGTGATGACGCTAGTGTTTACGTATGATAGTAGATAGTGTCGGAAGTTCCATGCGGCTTTTCGCGGATGATGCTTTAGTATACAGAGAAGTTGCAGCATTAGAAAATTGTAGCGAAATGCAGGAAGATCTGCAGCGGATAGGCACTTGGTGCAGGGAGTGGCAACTGTCCCTTAACATAGACAAATGAAATGTATTGCGAATACATAGAAAGAAAGATCCTTTATTGTATGATTATATGATAGCGGAACAAACACTGGTAGCAGTTATTTCTGTAAAATATCTGAGAGTATGCGTGCGAAACGATTTGAAGTGGAATGATCATACAAAATTAATTGTTGGTAAGGCGGGTACCAGGTTGAGATTCATTGGGAGAGTGCTTAGAAAATGTAGTCCATCAACAAAGCAGGTGGCTTACAAAACACTCGTTCGACCTATACTTGAGTATTGCTCATCAGTGTGGGATCCGTACCGGATCGGGTTGACGGAGGAGATCCAAAGAAGAGCGGCGCGTTTCGTCACAGGGTTATTTGGTAATCGTGATAGCGTTACGGAGATGTTTAATAAACTCAAGTGGCAGACTCTGCAAGAGAGGCGCTCTGCATCGGGGTGTAGCTTGCTCGCCAGGTTTCGAGAGGGTGCGTTTCTGGATGAGGTATCGAATATATTGCTTCCCCTACTTATACCTCCCGAGGAGATCACGAATGTAAAATTAGAGAGATTAGAGCGCGCACGGAGGCTTTCAGACAGTCGTTCTTCCCGCGAACCATACGCGACTGGAACAGGAAAGGGAGGTAATGACAGTGGCACGTAAAGTGCCCTCCGCCACACACCGTTGGGTGGCTTGCGGAGTATAAATGTAGATGTAGATGTATGTTCCTTTCAGGAGTTTCTGTGAGAATCGAGGTCTCAAACTCCAATGCATAGCACTTAGTTGCTGCAGTTTTTCCTTAAGAAGGGCAGGGTGTGCTGCTGTCGAAATATTGGCGGTTGTAAACGTCACCCGCCTGCATTCCTGTAAGTTATTTGAACGTTGTATACTGAGACTGTACTGGACACTACACACTGAAGTTTGAATAGTTTGGCTCCAGCCCCCACGTGCTATGGCATGAAAAAATGTATATTTGTTTCACTCAGCTTAATTGATTGGCCCAGATATGTGGCAGGTCTCAATGTTTGCCTACGTTTTTCGTCATTGGGTGCCAGCTCACACATGTCGTAAACTCAATTTTTACGCTGAAATAAAATGTAACAAAACAATGCACGCAGGTATTGCGGTGACATTTAAAATATTGAGTCACTCACGTTGATTTATAATTTGAACAAGTAGTTTATTTTTCTTCAATATATTCACTAAATACTTAAAATGCAGTCTTAGGGTCTCTTACGTAAGGACGGCCGTTAATAGCTGATGCTACTACACTTCACCATAAAATTCATATGTCGCGATCACTGCACTCGACAGTCTGTTCAATATATTCATAAAATACACTTGTCTGCTGTCCTAAACCATTATATTGCGCTTCACTTGATCGCTTTCGAACGTGGCTAACGACCCTCTACTCCCCCAAGATGCGCGGCACGTCCACTCTTAGCGTCGCTCAAAACCCAAGTCCCCTCAAAGATGGCCGCCCTATCCAACTTCGAAATGACTGCATAACTCAAAACAATGTTTGACAAAAATTAGGAATATTGTAAAACCAAACACAAAAACATTATGATATATTGAAAAATATGGAAATTTTCCGGGCAATAACAATTTAAAGTACAATTTTTTGAATCTGCCACCGTTTTTTCACAAATAATGTTCTTGTGGAGTGATTTTGCCTTTCCCGCATTTTTGATACGAAACATAAATAAAGAAATAAAAATACGTGCTTAATTACTCATGTACCTCTTTAAACTTTAGAATTCTGCCGCTAGTTTCGTCTCATTAAATTGGTTTATTACCAAAAACATAGTTTATCTCGGTCGAATCCCATATTCCGACCTCTCGTTCAAAAATGGCACACACTGTGCTAAATCGGCTATAATTACTCGATGCAGCTCTACTAACAGCATCCGTAGACTCTTTGTTTATATCAATCGGCCAAGGCATTGCAGAGATATTTTGAACTTCCATAAATATACAATTTTAAGACAACAATAACTTTTACATTATTACATATTTTTGTGGCGCGTCTAGATAATTTAGTTTCACATATATTTCTGTCCATGAGTGCCAACTCGCACCTCCGTGTCACTCTTAGTTCTGTTTTCATCAATTTTTCTCTGGCATATAAATTTCTCCAAGCGCCAATCACGGCCATACGCGTCCACTCGGTTTTTCCCAAGGCTGCTATAATATTAGTAATTTTCTCCTCACAAACATTAATATACGCTCAATAGTAAACGCCTGATGGCCTAAAGTTATCGAACAATTGTAAAGTAAAAGAAATAAACCATCGCATAGCAGCGACAGAATCTATTATTCTTTATCTTTGCCGTTCTTGCGCGGTGCCTCTAAATCTCTCTGTACGTGTATCGATTAATGATATAAAAAAGAATTCTGTTGTTTCAAGACAAATGAGGCATTGGGCGCCACACCTTTTACTGTTTGTATTCCATGAAAGGCGGACGCGGACTTGCTGCGTTCCGCATCGGTAGTTTATATTTTATGTGAAAATATTCAGTAAATATGCTAATTGTTATTTTTCCAAATCGGAAATATGTAGTTTCTTGTAACTGATTACGAACAGACAGCATCAAGTGGACATTTTGACTGTTATTTATAAAGTATTTAACCACAATGGTCATCTATTGTAATTTAATATGAAAAGGTACGTAGCATTAAAAAACGTGTGTTAAAGATAAGTGTGCTTATTTTAGTAAATTAACCTCAATGATTTCCATCTCCTCATTTAATGGAATGTTAATTATTTTGTGTTAGTTCATCACCAGAAATTACGATCACGCTGGTGGGCCGAACGCAGCACGAGGCAGAAGGAACATTATCGTTTTCCTATTATTTCTGAATCAGCTCTTTTTTTATATATTGTGTAGTGTTGCATTTCTTTTAAAGTCTATAAATCTTCTGATCCCTTAGTGTTGTTCCGGGTATAACTACATCGCGACTATAAAAATGCACAGAAATGGTAATGTTTCTTCCGAACAATCTCAAATAAATCAATCTGCTGCTCTTGTTCAAAATAATCCAACCAGGTATTTAATGCTGTTATAATAGTTATTATATAATGTTATTATAATAGTGTATTCAATCCCTGATTCTGTTGCCAAGTGGCCCACAAAATATTCACTTTTTTTCAAAAAATATAAATTAATACTTCTTTTTCTTTTCGCCCCCCAAGAGCAACGCTACACTACGTAAACACTACCCGCTCGCCACCGCCCTGCAGGCGGGAAACTGCCGTTCTAATCTCCCGCCACAGCTTGTACGCTCACAATACGACGAGAGAAACGCAGGGCTCACACGAAGTAGTATATTTACTTCAATAATGTCGTTGCTTGGTTCAAAATGGTTCAAATGGCTCTGAGCACTATGGGACTTAACTGCTGAGGTCATCAGTCCCCTAGAACTTAGAACTACTTAAACCTAACTAACCTAAGGACATCACACACATCCATGCCCGAGGCAGGATTCGAACCCGCGACCGTATGGGTCGCGCGGTTCCAGACTGTAGCGCCTAGAACCGCTCGACCACTCCGGCCGGCCAATGTCGTTGCTAAGTATTGCCCTTTCGTCTACACTTCCGTGCTGTGGACACTGCCGCCTTCACGGGACAGCATCCACACGTTGGTGGTTTTACGAGCACTCAACATCCCGTCACACCTCGCCAGGTCCGCTAACTCACCTAAAGTCAATCCCACATACAGAGATTCCCAGAAATGTCGTGACGAATTTCCCGGGGAGGAAGGGCGCATCTTAAGGACTGGGAAACCGTAGCCGCAAACGCCAGGGGCAAGTTGTAGCAGAGATCGAAGATCGGTATGGAAAAAAGACAGTGATTCATTTGAAACATTTATTGGACACAATGAATACAGCCCTAATGTTACAACAGATACTCTTAAGTTTGCAACATCAGACTCCACATATACCTGACACTGACATAGTATTTATTCCCGGACACGCTGAGAGTTGGCAATACTCTCTGAGGATTTAAAGGTTGGCTATAGCGCGCATACACAAGCTCTGGAATCTAAGATATTGTTGTCGCGCTTCGCAGCGCACGGATTAACGAGTGGCAGTTTGGGAGCCAGTGTAGGAGCCCGCCTTCTGTGGTGCGCACGTGTGTTGGGCGAGGGGTCGTCGCCGAGCTGCCGTACTGCCGTGTCCACCAGCAGCGACAAAGGATCTGGTAGTGAGTTGATATGTTTTATAATTTGCAGCGCGCTCATTAATTTAAAGATAAGGGTTCGTGTATGTGCGTAGCAGCAGACGGTAATTTTGATAATGATAGGAGTTGAATTCTTAAGGGGAAACCATTGTTAGGCGAATAGATTAAGTATTGATTTTTGTTAAAAAAATGGTTCAAATGGCTCTGAGCACTATGCGACTTAACTTCTGAGGTCATCAGTCGCCTAGAACTTAGAACTAATTAAACCTACCTAACCTAAGGACATCACACACATCCATGCCCGAGGCAGGATTCGAACCTGCGACCGTAGCGGTCGCTCGGCTCCAGACTGTAGCGCCTAGAACCGCACGGCCACTCCGGCCGGCTTTGATTTTTGTCATTGATTTGTAATTGTCAGGGAATTGTTTCACTATGTATTTAATTGGAAGTATTTCAGTCTGTCTCAAGAAAAAAAATGGTGCAAATGGCTCAGAGCACTATGGGACTTAACTTCTGAGGTCATCAGTCCCCTAGAACTTAGAACTACTGAAACCTAACTAACCTAAGGACACCACACACATCAATTCCCGAGGCAGGATACGAACCTGCGACCATAGCGGTCGCGCGGTTCCAGACTGTAGCGCCTAGAACCGCTCGGCTACACCGGCCGGCTCTGTCTCAAGAGTTCGATTAATTTGTAATATTGCTTTAATGCCACTGGAGGCAGATTTACATACGAAGCGATTGTTCGAAGAGCTTCTAGCGTTTTGTTAATTGAATGAGAAAGAATAGCTTTCAGAATATAGTTTTTGAAAAAAGGAATTACTTGTTTGGGTTATCATTTATCGAGTTTAGATTTGACCAAACCCTTTCTCTTAAATTATATGTAGTTGTAATAAGCAACAGCAGCTGCGGCAATAGCAGGAGCCGCCATACAGAACATGCATTGCACTCAGCATGAATAATAGGTTTTTTATGTTTCTGTTAATGGAATGCAGCAGATCAAGCAGTGGCAGCAGAAAGACCAAGTAAGTTATTTGTTGCGGACAGGACCAATTAAAAAAAATAAAGTTTAGGCGATCTCTGTAATAGTAAAGTTAACAAGAGTACAAGCACGAGATTTTCAGTAGAAAACACGAGATAAGAAGATAGAGCTCGCTACTTTCAACGCTCAAACGCACCGAGATTTTGTCGATTGTAGCAGGCGCGCAGTCGATTCTTCTGACTAGGTCCATTTCAGATTCCAGAGGATAGCTATCTATGAGAGATTTCATGACCCTCCATAGAAATAAATCAAGGCTCGATAAACCCGGTGAGCACGGTGTACAGTGAACCGCACCACAAATCCCAATCCATTGGTGTGGGAATGACATGTTTAAATGCCTATGAACAGCCAGTCCAAATCAGACAGGCGGCCCATCATGCTTTGACCGCGCACCTCACATTTGTTGGAACATCTTCACGCAGACCGGGAAGAATCAGTTCCAAATACATCTGACAAGTTGCGGCGGTCAAGCGGGATGGTAAAAAGTACTACCTGCATGTTGCCGCATACCGTGGGGTTTTTCTGGTGCCCACAAACACTCATTGTGTAGGCTGAACACGCCATACCTAGTGAATGTGGCCTCATCAGTAAATACTGCATAAGTTGGGAAATGCACATGTCGGCCATTTTGTTGCAGAAGCCACTGTGAAAAACGCACACGTACCAGATGGTCATTAGCTTGCAATAACTGAACCCTTTGGAGATGGAAGGCGTGTAAGAAGTCCGTTCAAAGCAACATTGGACACCGCTACGACACATTCTTGGGCTCGAGGCTACGGCACGTATGCTGGTGCTAGGATTAGTCTTCACGGCATCTGACACACTTCCTTTCCGAAAGATCGAACGCGCCGATCGTGACCTGTTCTGACTAGTCCTGCCGCTTCTTGATGACCAGCACGCACAAATTTCAATGCAGACATATAAACAAACTGTGGTGCATTTGATTCCTGTGTGGGAAGCGTCCTCGATAAATGCCCCCAGCGGCTCGTCCATTACACGCAGCTATTGCATACTCTTAAGTGCACGTCTGCAAGCTCACCGTTCGTGTATCCATCCATGCTCCTCGCATGCTGGCTATTGCTAGAATGAGGAAATCCTCACTTTCCCCTCCATTACTCTCGTGTACAGCACCACCGAACGACGACGTTTGCGGCCAATTATCAGTCTCTAACATATGCCCCCCCCCCCCCTCATAAGTTTGTCGCAACATTTCTACATCTACATCTACATACATACTCCGCAATCTACCATACGGTGCGTGGCGGAGGGCTCCTCGTACCACAACTAGCATCTTCTCTCCCTGTTCCACTCCCAAACAGAACGAGGGAAAAATGACTGCCTATATGCCTCTGTACGAGCCCTAATCTCTCTTATCTTTGTGGTCTTTCCGCGAAATGCAAGTTGGCGGCAGTACAATTGTACTGCAGTCAGCCTCAAATGCTGGTTCTCTAAATTTCCTCAGTAGCGATTCACGAAAAGAACGCCTTCTTTCCTCTAGAGACTCCCACCCGAGTTCCTGAAGCATTTCCGTAACACTCGCGTGATGATCAAACCTACTAGTAACAAATCTAGCAGCCCGCCTCTGAATTGATTCTATGTCCTCCCTCAATCCGACCTGATAGGGGTCCCAAACGCTCGAGCAGTACTCAAGAATAGGTCGTATTAGTGTTTTATGAGCGGTCTCCTTTACAGATGAACCACATCTTCCCAAAGTTCTACCAATGAACCGAAGACGACTATCCGCCTTCCCCACAACTGCCATTACATGCTTGTCGCACTTCATATCGCTCTGCAATCTTACGCCCAAATATTTAATCGACGTGACTGTGTCAAGCGCTACACTACTAATGGAGTATTCAAATATTACAGGATTCTTTTTCCTATTCATCTGCATTAACTTACATTTATCTATATTTACAGAGCTGCCAATCTTTACACCAATCACAAATCCTGTCCAAGTCATCTTGTATCCTCCTAAAGTCACTCAACGACGACACCTTCCCGTACACCACGGCATCATCAGCAAACAGCCGCACATTGCTATCCACCCTATCCAAAAGATCATTTATGTAGATAGAAAACAGCAGCGGACCTACCACACTTCCCTGGGGCACTCCAGATGATACCCTCACCTCCGATGAACACTCACCATCAAGGCAACGTACTGGGTTCTATTACTTAAGAAATCTTCGAGCCACTCACATACTTGGGAACCAATCCCATATGCTCGTACCTTAGTTAGGAGTCTGCAGTGTGGCACCGAGTCAAACGCTTTCTGGAAGTCAAGGAATATGGCATCCGTCTGATATCCTTCATCCATGGTTCGCAATATATCATGAGAAAAAAGGGAGAGTTGCGTTTCGCAGGAGCGATGCTTTCTAAAGCCGTGCTGATGCATGGACAGAAACTTCTCTGTCTCAAGGGAATTCATTATATTCTAACTGAGAATATGTTAGAAAATCCTACAACAAACCGATGTTAAGGATATTGGTCTGTAATTTTGAGGATCCGTCCTTCTACCCTTCTTATAAACAGGGGTCACCTGCGCTTTTTTCCAGTCGCTCGGGACTTTACGTTGGGCAAGAGATTCTCGGTAAATGCAAGCTAGGTAAGGAGCCAATGCAGTAGAGTACTCTCTGTAAAACCGAATTGGAATGCCATCAGGACCTGGCGATTTATTTATTTCCAACCCATTCAGTTGCTTCACAACCCCAGGGGCACTCTGTAGAATGACTGAGACCAATTAAAATAGTGGGAGAAACGTAGTAATCAACGTCGCAGGTGATTTGGATCCAGTCTTCAATGGGAGCCTTCAACTAGGTACGGTATCCATGCTGAAACTTGTGGACAGTCTTCCTTGTCGAACTGAATTCAAACTCAGTCTGAACAGGTCTTGGAAAGCCCACTGGTGCCGATAGGCCGCCGTGTTATCCTCAGCCGACTGGCATCACAGGATGAGGATGTGGAGGGGCATGTGGTCAGTACACCGCTCTCCCGGCCGTATGCCAGTTTTCGTGACAGGAGCCGCCACTTCTGGATCAAGTAGCTCCTCAGTAGGCCTCACAAGGGCTGAGTGCACCCCACTTGCAAACCCTGCTCGACAGACCAGAACGATCTCCCATCCAAGTGCTAACCAAGCCCAATAGCGCTTAATTTAAGTGATGTGACGAGAACTGGTGTTACCACTGCGGCAAGGCCGTATGCACCTCCTCAGTATACGCCTAATCAAATCTAAAGGCGGTGTTACACGGTATTAGCGTGATTTCACCTGTAGGCGACTAAGTTTTGTTCAGACTGCAAATATTCATGTGTACAATGTTTGCTCGTTTCGACTGCTAATGTACACTTATGCTCATAAATTAAGGCTAATGCTGATACATGGTGAAACAACGCTCTGGTAGGCGGTTTGCGGGTTTAAATCACCTCGGGATATGACCGTGCGGTGCATTTGACCTGCGGTCGTCGCACGGTGACGCTGGCAGCAGTCCACATACGCAGAGGTGCGTTGGTGCAGCGAGTAAGTGTGCAGAAGTTTTCAGACGTACTGATGGTAACTGTGTGTTGAAAATGGCTTAAAGAACACATATTGCTGACGTTTTGAGGGGTAGAATACTAGGGCGACTGCAGACTGGTCAAACACAGCAGCTCGTAGCACGGACCCACCGTGTGCCATAAAGTGTGAAAATTATTGCAACGATTCCAGCAGACAGGAAACGTGTTCGAGCGCTACACAACGGGACGTCCACAATGTACAACACCACAAGAAGACCGATATCTCACCATCAGTGCCCACAGACGGCCAAGGAGTACTGCGGGTAGCCTTGCTCGGGACCTTACTGCAGCCACTGGAATAGTTGTCTCCAGACACACAGTCTACAGACGACTGAACTGACATGGTTTATTCGCCCGCAGACCTGCAAGGTGCATTCCACTGACCCCTGGTCACAGGAGAGCCCGTAAAGCCTGGTGTTAAGAAGACAGTACATGGTCATTGGAACAGTGGTCCCAGGTTATGTTCACGAACGAGTCCAGGTATAGTTTGAACAGTGATTCTCGCCGGGTTTTGATCTGACGTGAACCAGGAACCAGACACCAACCCCTTAATGTCCTTGAACGGGACCTGTATGGAGATCGTGGTTTGATGGTGTGGGTTGGGATTATGATTGGTGCACATACACCCCTGTATGTCCTTGATAGAGGAACTATAACAGGGGTGCAGTGGGTCCCACCTTCTTCCTGATGGATGATAACGCACAGCCCCACCGAGGTGCTATCGTGGAGGAGTACCTTCAAACCGAATATATCAGGCGAATGGAGTGGCCTGCCTGTTCTCCAGACCTAAACCCCATCGAGCACGTCTGGGATGCTCTCGGTCGACGTATCACTGCACGTCTTCAAACCCCTATGACACTTCAGGAGCTCCGACAGGCACTGGTGCAAGAATGGGAATCTATACCCCAGCAGCTGCTCGACCACCTGATCCAGAGTATGCCAACTCGTTGTGCGGCCTGTGTACGTGTGCATGGTGACCATATCCCATATTGATGTCGCGGTACAGGTGCAGGAAATAGTGGCGTTTTGTAGCACATGTGTTTAGGGACAGTTTTCTCAACTTATCAGCAATACTGTGGACTTACAGATCTGTGTTGTGTGTGTTCCCTGTGTGCCTATGCTATTAGTGCAGTTTTGTGTGGTGCCACGTTTTGTGGCACCACATTCTGCAATTATCCTTAATTTATGATCGTGAGTGTTGAATCACAGGCTAAGTGCGTGGTAAACGGTTACTTGTATGTGTAGAATGGACACAACTGAAGCAACATCAGTACTTAAATTCGCCTGTTTCATTTAGTCCTTAATGTTCTGAGACCATTTCGAAGCATTATGATGCTTGTATTGAATGCTTGTCGCGCAAACAGGAGATAATTCATTTCCCGAACTGATTAGATACGGACAAGTGCTACGCATTGCTAACAGATAGCATGAGGTCAGACCTTTTATGAACTACAATCTCTTCTACAGATGAACAGGCGATTATCAGAGATGGCTGTAAAGTGAAAAGATATAGTGAACACGCCTTCTCTCACTGTGTCATTGTATCCAAAGGAAAACGAAGTAAGAGGAGTCTGCTAGTTAAGTACGGACCAAAATACTATTAAGGGGAGTTTTCAGGCAAAAAATAAAAATTTTGGACATTTTACAAAACAAGTCCTACAACACTTTTCTTTCTTTCTTTCCTGCACAAAATGGTTTACAATTTATCTTTGTGTGACGTTTAGAAGTATTTTAATTTAATTTCATTTTATTACTTGCGTATCTCTAAAAGTATCTCATTTCTGGCGCGCATCTCTTTATATGCTATTCTAAAGCCTATCACTGTGTAGTTGAATCAAATCCGCGTGAAAATATGGAGTCAAACAAAATGGACTGTGCTTGATACGTTCCCGGGAATTACGCCGGATAATATTGTAAAAGCCGCACAATATTTCAGCGAGACAACTGCCCGCCATCTTCAGGCGCTACTGTAACGTCGCTGAGAACCTCGCAAACTTATATGTTGGCTTTCTAGAACAGCGCAGGCGCCAGTGGGGGCATAACGGCGTCTACGATTGGTCTTCGATGACGTTATGCCCCCGCTGGCGCCTGCGCTGTTCTAGAAAGCCAACGTATAAGTTTGCGAGGTTCTCAGCGACGTTACAGTAGCACCTAAAGATGGCGGGCAGTTGTCTCGCTGAAATATTGTGCGGTTTTTACAATATTATTCGGCTTAATTCCCGGGAACCTATCAAGCAGATGCAGCGCCGGGAAAGCCTCAAATAGCACAAAATGAACTGTGTTGAGTGTGTAGAAAGGAGGATGGGCAGCATTATGCAATGGCCATCAGGAATAACGGAAATCATTTGGAAAGTCTGAAGAAAGCAGTCTTGCCCTCATGCTTCGACAACTTTCCAATACATTTACCTTGACCACGAGGACCTAATCGCTGTGTAAATTCCGGAAGGCTGTAGTTTCATGACCGTACAAGAACTCTATTCCTGAAACTGTTATGGAATCCATCAGGCGAATTTATAGAAACCCACCTCATCCTAACCTCTTCCAAAAATGTCTACATAGGCATACACAGAATGCCAATGAGTCTTTCAGTAATATTGTGTGGACATGAGAGCTCAAAAATGTTTTTAGGGATAAATACCTCGAAACAGGCAGTTGGTGATGCACTATTAACGTTTAATTATCGGCACTTGCGGAGATTGAATATTCCACAAGGGCGGACATAGAATCCCAATGAGCCTTTCAGTAATATAATCTGGACTTGAGTACCCAAAAACTTTTTTAGGAATAAATACCTTGAAACAGGGAATTGGTGATGCGGTCTTAACATTCAATGATGGGTGCTTGCGGAGGATAAGAGTTCTAGACTTTATTGACATCATCCCAGCCTGTAATACTGTGAAGGGGTTGAAATTATTAGACAAGCAAGACTTTCCGAGGCGGAACGTGCAGCCGAAAAAAATGGTTCAAATGGCTCTGAGCACTATGGGACTCAACTGCTGAGGTCATTAGTCCCCTAGAACTTAGAACTAGTTAAACCTAACTAACCTAAGGACTTCACAAACATCCATGCCCGAGGCAGGATTCGAACCTGCGACCGTAGCGGTCTTGCGGTTCCAGATTGGAGCGCCTTTAACCGCACGGCCACTTCGGCCGGCCGTGCAGCCGAGTTCATTGCCAAAGAAGTAAGGTCAGCCAGAAGGAAGAAGCTTTTAGAGGAAGAGGGTGTCAAAGAAGAAGATGCTGATTATGCTGCTGGGTGAGTTTTTAGCATTTTAAACTTTAAATGCTATTTTCTCAATATGACATTTTCTGGGCTTTATCTATCTATACGTCAAAAACTACTTGTTTTATCATTACACACTGCACCTAATGAAGCACAGTGATGGGAGTGATTTGAATAAGGATGAATTTAGAGGCTTAGATGTGCAAAAATTCATAATAAAACTGGCATAATTTAATATATATATATATATATTTCTGGTTCTTTCTTATCTTATCTCTTAATTATGCTTCAGAAGGCACAAAAAACTGGTAAGTTACCTGTAAAAGTATAGATTGTTATCGTCATTGGTTCCAGAGACAAAGCCACTTCGTTTATTTAGCACTGACCGCATCAGTTGGCCCTACAGACTCCCCTTAAATGTAACTCTAGAACTCTACAGCCATCGTACTGTTGTGATCTTCAGTCTCTAGGCTGGGTTAACGCAGCTCTCCAAGTTACTCTACTCTTGGACGACTCTCCATCTCTGGAATAACAACTGCAAGCCAGTTTTTACCCCTCACACCTACCTCCTTTATGAAATTTGCGATTCCTTGATACCTCAAGATGTGTTCCATCAACTAGTCCCTTCTCCGACTCAAGTTGCACCACAAATTCCTTTTTTCCTCAGCTCAGTACAGCACCTCATCTTTAGTTACTCGAGCTACCCAAACTAATCTTCAGCGTTCTTCTGTAGCGCCACATTTCATAAGCTTCACTTCTCACCTTGTGTGAATCGTATACTGCTCAAGTTTCAATTACGTTCAAGGCTGCACCTACAAATCGTGTGTCGGATACTAACACGTTAGCTCACGCAAAGCGACGAAGAATCGACAAGTCGAAAAGTTTGCACCATGCAAAAGAGGACAAACATTTAATTATTTATCAGTCTTTTGTTTGATATGACGATGTCCTCCATTTTTCCTACCTTTGCCATCGCTCCGTTGCTGCTACACACTACGTTATCTGTGTTTTGCGTAGTTTGAATCTCTGTCTACATTACTACTATTTTTCTCCCTGTCTGCACACCTACTGTTTTTCCATCTCTACTGACATGAGTTGTGCGTAATCTCTCTAATGTTTTTGAATTAGTACATGCATTTTACAATTCGTACCAAAAAAAAATAATGAGTTACGTTTTCCGTGTATGAGCGCACACCCATGACATTTCAGTTAGTGTGTGATATTACAAGACTTCGTCAAGAAACTAATTAATGGCCAAATCAATATAAACAATAATTCCCTAATCATAATGTCCACAAAAATAGCGAACAGAAATCTGAAAAATAATCGCAGTATATAATCAATGAATTTCCTCCCTTCCCCTTTTTTTCTATACCTCCTCCCCTCCTCTCTCTCTCTCTCTCTTTCTCTCTCTCTCTCTCTCTTTCTCTCTCTCTCTCTCTCTCTCTCTCTCTCTCTACCTATCTCCATACCTCTACCTACTTCCATACCTCTATCTGTCTCCGTACCTCTCTCACGTCTATCTATCTTACCTCTCTATCGATCTCCATACCTCACACACACACACACACACACACACACACACACACACACACACACACACACACACAGCAGAAAATGGTATAACGGTAATAGGATTCATTATGAATAGGAAGGTAGGGCAGAGAGTGTGTTACAGTGAACATTGACAACGATAGTTCAGGTATACATGCCGACGTCGCAAGCTGCATATGAAGAGATAGAGAAAGTATATGAGGATGTTGAAAGGGTAATACAATACGGAAAGGAAAATCTAATAGTGATGGGCGACTGGAATGCAGTTGTAGGGGAATGAGTAGAAGAAAAGGTACAGGAGAATATGGGCTTGGAACGAGGAATGACAGAGGAGATATACTAGTTGAGTGCTGTAATAAATTTCAGCTAATAATAGCGAATGCTCTGTTCAAAAATCACAAGAGGAGGAGGTATAGTTGGAAAAGACCGGATGACACGGGAAGATTTCACTTACATTCCATCATGGTCAGACAGAGATTCCGAAATCAGATACTGAATTGTAAGGCATACCCAGGAGCAAATATAGACCCAGATCACAATATAGTAGTGATGAGGAGTAGGCTAAAGCTTAAGAGATTAGTCAGGAAGAATTAAAATGCAAAAAAATGGGATACAGAACTACTAATGGATGACAAGATACGCCGTAAGTTCTCCAAGGCTATATATACAGCAATAAGGAATAGCTCAGTAGGCAGTACAGTTGAAGGGGAAAGGACATCTCTAAAAAGGCCAGTCACAGAAAATGGAAAGAAAAACATAAATACAAAGACAGTAACTGCGAATAAGCCATGGGTAACACGAGAAATACTTGATATGATCGATGAAAGAAGGAAGTACAAAAATGTTCGGGGAAATTTAGGAATACAGAAATACAAATCGCAGAGGAACGGAAAAATTAGGAAGTGCAGGGAACCTAATACGAAATGGCTGCATGAAAATGTGAAGAAATCGAAAAAGAAATGATTGTCGGGAGGAATGACTCAGCATATAGGAAAGTCAAAACAACCTTTGGTGACATTAAAAGCAACGGTGGTAACGTTAAGAGAGCAACGCGAATTCCACTGTTAAATGCAGAAGAGAGAAGGGATAGGTAGAAGGATTACGCTGAAGGCCTATATGAGGGGGAAAATTTGTCTGATGTGATAGAAGAATAAACAGGACTCGATTTAGAAGAGATAGGGGAATCATAATTTAAGAGAGCTTTGGAAGAATTAAGTTCAAATAACGTAAAAGGGGTAGATATCATTCCATAAGAATTTCTAAAATCATTGGGAGAAGTGGCAGCAAAATGACTATTCACGGTGGTGTGTAGAATGTATGAGTCTGACGACACACCATCTGACTTTCGAAAAAATATCATCCACATATGGTAGTTCCGAAGACTGCATGAGTTGACAAGTGAGAGAATTGTCGAGCAGTCAGCTTAACAGCTCATGCATGCATGGAAGTTGCTGACTGGAATAATATACAAAAAAATGGAAAACAAAATTTAGGATGTGCTTGATGACAAATAGTTTGGCTTTAGAAAACGTAAAGGCACCAGAGAGGCAATTCTGACATTGTGGTTGATAATGGAAGCAAGACCGAAGAAAGCCGGCCGGGGTGGCCGAGCGGTCCTAGGCGCTACAGTCTGGAACCGCGAGACCGCTACGGTCGCAGGTTCGAATCCTGCCTCGGGCATGGATGTGTGTGATGTCCTTAGGTTAGTTAGGTTTAAGTAGTTCTAAGTTCTAGGGGACTCATGGTCTCAGATGTTAAGTCCCATAGTGCTCAGAGCCATTTGACCCATTTTGAACTGAAGAAAAATCAAAACACGTTCATAGGATTTGTCCACATGGAAAAAGCGTTCGACAATGTAAAACGGTGCTAGATGTTCGAAATTCTGAGAAAAACAGAGGTCAACTACAGGGAGAGACGGGTAACATACAACATGTACAACAGCCAAGAGGGAATAATAAAAGTGGACGACCAAGAACGAAGCGCCCGGATTGAAAATGGTGTAAGACAGGGATGTAGTTTTTCGCCCCTATTTTTCAATCTGTACATCGAAGAAGCAATGATGGAAATAAAAGAAACGTTCAGTAGTGGAATTAAAATTGAAAAGATATCTATGATGCAGTTCGCTGATGACATTGCTATCCTCAGTGAAAGTGGAGAAAAATAACATGATGTACCGAATTGAATGAACTATCTAATGAGTACAGAATATGGATTGAGAATAAACAGAAGAAAGACGAAAGTAGTGAGAAGTAGCAGATATGAGAACAGAAACTT
This sequence comes from Schistocerca nitens, assembly GCF_023898315.1. Taxonomy (NCBI): domain Eukaryota; kingdom Metazoa; phylum Arthropoda; class Insecta; order Orthoptera; family Acrididae; genus Schistocerca; species Schistocerca nitens. The sequence continues at coordinate 171,408,192 of NC_064623.1, forward strand.
AACATCAGGATTGATGGTCACGAAGATGAAGTTAAAGAATTCTGCTACCTAGGCAGCAAAATAACCAATGACGGACGGGGCAAGAAGGACATCAAAAACAGACTGACACTGGCAAAAATGGCAATCCTGGCCAAGAGAAGTCTGCTAGTACCAACACAGGCCTTAATTTGAGTAAGAACTTTCTGAGAATGTATGTATGGAATACAGCATTGTATGGTAGTGAAACATGGAGTGTGGGAAAACCGGAACAGAAGAGAACCGAAGCATCTGAGTTGTGGTGCTACAGGGGAATGTAGAAAATTAGGTGGACTGATAAAGAATGAGAATGTCCTGCAAAGAATCGGAGAGGAATGGAATATGTTGAAAACACCGTCAAGGAGAAGGGACAGGATGATAAGGCATCTGTTAAGAAATCAGGGAACGAACTCCATGGTACTACAGGGAGCAGTAGAGGGCAAAAACTGTACAGGAAGACAGAAATTGGAATACATCCGGCAAATAACTGAGGAACGTAGGTTGTAAGTGCTACTCTGAAATGAAGAGTTGGCACAGGAGAGGAATTTATGGTGGGCAACATCACACCAGTCAGAAGAGTGACGACATAAAAAGTACATCTGCTCCTAAACCACTGAATCGATTTCAGCCATCTTTGGTACACTCACCACTTATACAGAAGTGCTGCAGAAGTGATGACTACCCCACATTGGGATTGGGGTTCAAACGGATGGACATACGAGATGGACAGAAAATGGCGTGGGAGTGGATGGACAGAGGCAGGGGCAGGAGGTGATGGAGGGAGAGAGGGGTAGTAGGAGGAAGGGGAGGATTGAGAGAGTGGGGGAAGTAGGGGGATGTGGAAAGAAAGGAGAGAAAGGGACAGAGAGAAGGGGTAGGAGGAGAGGATGGCTAGGGCATAGTGAACCTGCCTGAGGAGATGGTCAGAGTAAGGGGAGAGGAGGTGAGGACCATAGAGAGGACGAGAGGAAATGGACAGACAGGGGAGGAGGAAGTGGACATACGGTTGAGCAGGAGGTGGAAGTGGGAGAGGGGATAGGAAATGGCCAGAGAGAGGAGGGAGCAGGAGTTATGTGCAACAGATTGGACGTACGTGTGTGTTCGAAACTGTGTATAAATAAAATAGCAGCTATCGACAGACAGGAAAATAAGCCTTTTTGTTCAAATAAGGATTACGACTAAGTTCCTTCTAAGGAATACGTCCAGTTTCTATGAAATATTAGTCACTCCCTTAAAATACACTACTGGCCATTAAAATTGCTGCACCACGAAGATGTGCTACAGACGCGAAATTTAGCCGACAGGGAGAAGATGCTGTGGTATGCAAGTGATTAGCTTTTAAGAGCATTCACACAAGGTTGGTGCCGGTGGCGACACCTATAACGTGCTGACATGAGGTTTCCAACCCATTTCTCATACAGATACAGCAGTTGACCGGCGTTGCCTGGTGAAACGTTGTTGTGATGCCTCGTGTAAGGAGGAGAAATGCGTACTATCACGTTTCCGACTTTGATAAACGTCGGATTGTAGCCTATCGCGATTGTGGTTTATCGTATCGCGACATTACTGCTCGCTTTGGTCGAGATCCAATGATACTTAGCAGAATATGGAATCGGTTGGTTCAGGAGGGTAATACGGAACGCCGTGCTGAATCCGACTGGCCTCGTATCACTAGCAGTCGAGATGACAGGCATCTTATCCACATGGCTGTAACGGATCGTGCAGCCACGTCTCGATCCCTGAGTCAACAGATGGGGACGTTTGCAAGACAACAACCTGATGCACGAACAGTTCGACGACGTTTGCAGCAGCATGGACTATCAGCTCGGAGACCATGGCTGCGGTTACCCTTGACGCTGCATCACAGACAGGAGCGCCTGCGATGGTGTACTCAACGACCAACCTGGGTGCACGAATGGCAAAACGTAATTTTTTCGGATAAATCCAGGTTCTGTTTACAGCATCATGACGATCGCATCCGTGTTTGGCGACATCGCGGTGAACGCACATTGGAAGCGTGTATTCATCATCGCCATACTGGCGTATCACCCGGCGTGATGGTATGGAGTGTCATTGGTTACACGCCTCGGTCACCTCTTGTTCGCATTGACGGCATTTTAAACAGTGGACGTTACATTTCAGATGTGTTACGACCCGTGGCTCTACCCTTCATTCGATCCCTGCGAAACCGTACATTTCAGCAGGATAATGCACGAACGCATGTTGCAGGTCCTGTACAGGTTTTCTGGATACAGAAAATGTTGGACTGCTGCCCTGGCCAGCACATTCTCCAGATATCTCACCAATTGAAAACGTGTGTTCAATGGTGGCCGATCAACTGGCTCGTCACAATACGCCAGTCACTACTCTTGATGAACTGTGGTATCGTGTTGAAGCTGCATGGGCAGCTGTACCTGTACACGCCATTCAAGCTCTGTTTGACTTAATGCCCAGGCGTATCAAGGCCGTTATTACGGCCGGAGGTGGTTGTTCTGGGTACTGATTCCTCAGGATCTATGCACCCAAATTGCGTGAAAATGTAATCACATGTCAGTTCTAGTATAATATATTTGTCCAATGAATACCTGTTTATCATCTGCATTTCCTCTTGGTGTAGCAATTTTAATGGCCAGTAGTGTAAGAGCACTGGAGGATTTGGAGCTCTGCTGAAGGTGTGGACTGGTAGGAGTTAGTTGTGATATTCATCGGCTGCTGACAGTGAAGTGTATGTATGTCGCAATCCGCCGTATGGAATATGTTTTGGAACATGGGTTGAAGAGGAAACAGAACAGAATATCAGTAAGGAGCTATCACGTTTGGACATTTCAACGATCACACTGTGAATGAAGCTGCTCGGTTTGTTGGTGTTTGAACGTGGACGGTCCAACATTTCTACTGGTAACAGCTCGCCACTCGCAGCCGTGTAACACAGCGTAAGAGTAGTGGTCGTAAAAGAACTTGAACTGCCATGGCCTGAGGACGAGTGACGGACCCTGTCAAGGATAAGCAGTTTGATGATATCATAAATCCAGGTCTGACTCAATAAGTTCCCGAGCGAATGTTGCGAAATGATCTGCATGAAATGCACATTACGTGTTCGGTACCTTACAAAAGACCACAGCGATACACAAAGCTGCACGTCCTCAGTGGGCCGAGGTACACAGAAACTGGGCAGTAGCTGGCTGGAGGCGTGGAGTTTGAGCGTGAAATTTAGCAACATCGCTAATATGAAGCCATTACAAAACTGTACAAGGTTAAAATAATGCACGATATCCATTTATTTTGTTGTTATTGATCTAGTGAATCTAATGAAACAAGTCCCATTCGTGTATCTGCAGAAGTTTTCCAGAACATCCAGAGAAGCAAAGAACTAATTTCGTAAAATTTTTAATTTATTAACTAATTGGCTCAATTTGTTTTTTAAATTCCAGGCAACTGCACAAAGTTTTCAACAGTAGTAGTAGAGAATTTAATTTTAGAAAAAATGATGGTAATAACGTTAACTGAAACTGTATGAATGTGTCAGTATTTCGCAAATAATCTAAAAACTACAACAATTACTCTGTGGTTTCACTTAAATACAATGTTGTTATTATGTTCTTTCACTGAACAATACAGAAAACTAACTCGTTTCAAAGTTAGAAAAGGACTGAAACAACTTACTAACGGTTGCCAACATAGAGTAAATATCTCTGGAGTGAGGATTGCGTTCTGCGCATGTTGTCAACATTTAACCAGGATTGTTACGTGTTTTCGGGACTTCTCTGTGCGTGTGTGCTTTCCGCAGTGTTTGAAGTTTATAATATCAAGAGTTTTTGTTATGGTTCAAATGGCTCTGAGCACTATGGGACTTAACATCTATGGTCATCAGTCCCCTAGAACTTAGAACTACTTAAACCTAACTAACCTAAGGACATCACACAACACCCAGCCATCACGAGGCAGAGAAAATCCCTGACCCCGCCGGGAATCGAACCCGGGAACCCGGGCGTGGGAAGCGAGAACGCTACCGCACGACCACGAGATGCGGGCTTTTTGTTGTGTTTTCACCGTTTGTTGATAGTGTAATAGCGATGGTGAATTACTGTTTTGCTACAGGTGCAAAGAAAAATATGTGAAAGGAGGGATAGTAACTTTTCATGGGTGCTATGTTTAAAAATTTCGAGACGCATTATAATTAAGGCTTGATTCTGTAGACCTATTTTTCTACGATTTTATGACTAATAATAGATATTACGGCTCGTACAAAAGCTTACAAACAATCGCTTCCTCTCGTAAATTTGCTAGTGGAACAGGAAAGGGAATGGTTAGTTGTTTCAGCAAATACTATCCTCCATGCATTTATCAGTGACTTGTCGATTATGTATTTAGATTTGAAAGACGGGAGACAGATAAATTCAATAGAGTGGGAGTCTGTAATTGTCTTCGTATAATATGAGTGTCCAAACATTTTGTTTACTATAAAGCTACAGTAGGAGACCATGTTAAATGTGTCTAGGACACGGAGAATGATTATGTGTGATTTATATTTTAGTTTCCCGAAGGATGAACAACGAGTAAAGATGTGGCTCCAGAAAATGAGGAGGAGTAATTTTGTCCCCACAAAATATTCCAAAGTATGTTCAAAACACTTTAAAGAGGAATGTTTATTCAGAGAAAAATTTGGACGTGTGTGGCTGAAGCTAGATACTATACCAACTATTTTTAAATTTCCACAGCACCTACTACCAATTTCTGCATTCAGCTTAAATACATTTTCTGCACAAATCAAATAAAAAAACACAATAGTGTAGCTAATAAAAGTACACATTCATCTTCTTTGGTGTATTTTGCCTTCAATTTATATTTTCTTCAACATTTGATTAAAAAGCCTAAAATATTAATATACATGTCTCCAAACTCTTTCATTTGTGTCACTTTCCACTTCCCTTAATGGTGTTATATGGTTTGACTGTTACACGACCAACAGTATTTGCTACACAGTACATTTATTCTCCGATCGCTTTTTTCCCCTTTCTTCCTCAGTCTACCATTTATATAATAAACTGGGAGCAAGTACGTAACTTGCGTTAAATAAACACTTCAAAGTGTCACCAGTAAGAAAAATTTGTTTTAGGTTGCAAAAACGAGAAAATACGCAGAAATGGCAGAAATAAAGGACGAATTAGCAGGGATATAATCGCTAATGTGTAGCAAATTCGGTGTTTCTCGGACACTTGCAAAAGTACTAGCGTACTGTCAAGTCGTTTTGCAAGACTATCACTGCAAAAATGTACGTCAGGCTCTGTAATGCGGTAAAGTGCCGTATCATACCGAAAACTACCAAAAATCGAGTGCATCTGAACTGTGACACCTACCGCAAAGAAGCAGAATGCAATATCACTTGCCCTTAAAAGTTACGTGGCTGGTTTATTCCCGGTATCAAATGGATACTGTTAAAATGTCTGCACAACATATATAAATAATCCACGACACGTACGAAAAAAATCCGTCTGTACTAGGGATGTAGTGACATTCGAAATACACAAGGCGCTGTACTGACAAACACACTCCGTTCCGAGAACACGTGACCAGGCCGGCAGTGTATGTTGACAACACAAAATCTGTTCTGCGCATGTGAATGCTCACTCCAGAGATATTTATCCTATGAGTGTGAGTCGAGATGGCGTACCAAGTTCCCTGACAGCAGCGCTGTTTCCAGTTTTCACTCTGCGAAGCGCGAAAGGCTACAAGCGGAGAGAGGTGCCGTCTACACAGCTACAACAGTGAGGCGTTGTTATAGAGACGTCTACATAATCGCGCTACTGGTTGACGTAAGCCCACGAAGCTACTACCGCATCATGGCGCAATGAGACGTTTAGCTCACAATTTGTGGACGATGAACTTCAGGCCAGAGGTGTTTTGGCAGTGTTTCGCGTACCACAACCTGCATCCCATTGCTCAGGTTAATGTGAACATGAACCAGAATGTAAGACAACATTTTCGACGTTGCCCTTTTTTCTACATCTTCATGATGACTCTGGTGTGGATACTGCCATCATCCAAGATGACAATAGCCGTTTTCAGAGGGCTACACGCATGCGTTCCTAGTCTTACGGACGTTCAGCACCACTTTGCACTTTGACCGGTCCGCTAAATCACCCGATCTCGGTCCCATATAGAAAGACTGAAAGCTTCTGCAACATTGGGTGAAACGTAGTAATCAACATACTTCGCAGAGTGTTAGCTCTATGGAATCTAATCATCAATAGCGGCTTCAGCTGCATGTCGTTGTTTCTGTTAGTATTGTCTTCAACTTGGAGAGTGGTTTGATGCAGCTCTCCATGCTACTTTATCCTGTGCAAGCCTCTTCACCTCCGAATAACTGGTGAAACATCCTTCTGAATCTGCTTACTAAACTCGTTTCTTGGTCTTCCTCTATGAGTTTTACGCCCCACACTGCCCTCCAGAACTAAATTGGTGATCCCTTGATGTTTCAGATGTGTCGTATCAGCTGATCCCTTCTTCTAGTCAGGTTGTGCCACAAATGATTTTTCTCCTCAATTCCATTCAGTATCTCCTCATTAGTTACAGCTCTGCCCATGTAATTTTCAGCATTCTTCCGTAACACCACAATTCGAAAGCGTCTATTCACTTGTTGTCTAAACTGTTTATCGTATAAATTCTACTTCCATACATGGCTACACCCCACACAAATACCTTCAGAAAAGACCTCCTAATGCTCAACTCTATATTTCCCTTCTTAAACGATTTTCTTGTCATTGCTAGTCTTACATTTTATATGGTTTTTACTTCGGCATCGTCAATTATTTCTATTCCTAAAGAGCATGAACCATGAACCATGGACCTTGCCGTTGGTGGGGAGGCTTGCGTGCCTCAGTGATACAGATGGCCGTACCGTAGGTGCAACCACAACGGAGGGGTATCTGTTGAGAGGCCAGACAAACGTGTGGTTCCTGAAGAGGGGCAGCAGCCTTTTCAGTAGCTGCAAGGGCAACAGTCTGGATGATTGACTGATCTGGCCTTGTAACAATAACCAAAACGGCCTTGCTGTGCTGGTACTGAAAGCAAGGGGAAACTACGGCCGTAATTTTTCCCGAGGGCATGCAGCTTTACTGTATGATTAAATGATGATGGCGTCCTCTTGGGTAAAATATTCCGGAGGTAAAATAGTCCCCCATTCGGATCTCCGGGCGGGGACTACTCAAGAGGATGTCGTTATCAGGAGAAAGAAAACTGGCGTTCTACGGATCGGAGCGTGGAATGTCAGGTCCCTTAATCGGGCAGGTAGGTTAGAAAATTTGAAAAGGGAAATGGATAGGTTAAAGTTAGATATAGTGGGAATTAGTGAAGTTCGGTGGCAGGAGGAACAAGACTTCTGGTCAGGTGACTACAGGGTTATAAACACAAAGTCAAATAGGGGTAATGCAGGAGTAGGTTTAATAATGAATAGGAAAATAGGAACGCGGGTAAGCTACTACAAACAGCATAGTGAACGCATTATTGTGGCCAAGATAGATACGAAGCCCACACCTACTACAGTAGTACAAGTTTATATGCCAACTAGCTCTGCAGATGACGAAGAAATTGAAGAAATGTATGATGAAATAAAAGAAATTATTCAGATTGTGAATGGAGACGAAAATTTAATAGTTATGGGTGACTGGAATTCCAGTGTAGGAAAAGGGAGAGAAGGAAACATAGTAGGAGAATATGGATTGGGGCTAAGAAATGAAAGAGGAAGCCGCCTGGTAGAATTTTGCACAGAGCACAATTTAATCATAGCTAACACTTGGTTTAAGAATCATGATAGAAGGTTGTATACATGGAAGAACCCTGGAGATACTAAAAGGTATCAGATTGATTATATAATGGTAAGACAGAGATTTAGGAACCAGGTTTTAAATTGTAAGACATTTCCAGGGGCAGATGTGGACTCTGACCACAATCTATTGGTTATGACCTGTAGATTAAAACTGAAGAAACTGCAAAAAGGTGGGAATTTAAGGAGATGGGACCTGGATAAACTGAAAGAACCAGAGGTTGTACAGAGTTTCAGGGAGAGCATAAGGGAACAATTGACAGGAATGGGGGAAAGAAATACAGTAGAAGAAGAATGGGTAGCTTTGAGGGATGAAGTAGTGAAGGCAGCAGAGTATCAAGTAGGTAAAAAGACGAGGGCTAGTAGAAATCCTTGGGTAACAGAAGAAATATTGAATTTAATTGATGAAAGGAGAAAATATAAAAATGCAGTAAATGAAGCAGGCAAAAAGGAATACAAACGTCTCAAAAATGAGATCGACAGGAAGTGCAAAATGGCTAAGCAGGGATGGCTAGAGGACAAATGTAAGGATGTAGAGGCTTATCTTACTAGGGGTAAGATAGATACTGCCTACAGGAAAATTAAAGAGACCTTTGGAGATAAGAGAACCACTTGTATGAACATCAAGAGCTCAGATGGAAACCCAGTTCTAAGCAAAGAAGGGAAAGCAGAAAGGTGGAAGGAGTATATAGAGGGTCTATACAAGGGCGATGTACTTGAGGACAATATTATGGAAATGGAAGAGGATGTAGATGAAGATGAAATGGGAGATACGATACTGCGTGAAGAGTTTGACAGAGCACTGAAAGACCTGAGTCGAAACAAGGCCCCCGGAGTAGCCAACATTCCATTGGAACTACTGACGGCCTTGGGAGAGCCAGTCCTGACAAAACTCTACCATCTGGTGAGCAAGATGTATGAAACAGGCGAAATACCCTCAGACTTCAAGAAGAATATAATAATTCCAATCCCAAAGAAAGCAGGTGTTGACAGATGTGAAAATTACCGAACAATCAGTTTAATAAGCCACAGCTGCAAAATACTAACACGAATTCTTTACAGACGAATGGAAAAACTAGTAGAAGCCGACCTCGGGGAAGATCAGTTTGGATTCCGTAGAAATACTGGGACACGTGAGGCAATACTGACCTTACGACTTATCTTAGAAGAAAGATTAAGGAAAGGCAAACCTACGTTTCTAGCATTTGTAGACTTAGAGAAAGCTTTTGACAATGTTGACTGGAATACTCTCTTTCAAATTCTAAAGGTGGCAGGGGTAAAATACAGGGAGCGAAAGGCTATTTACAATTTGTACAGAAACCAGATGGCAGTTATAAGAGTCGAGGGACATGAAAGGGAAGCAGTGGTTGGGAAGGGAGTAAGACAGGGTTGTAGCCTCTCCCCGATGTTATTCAATCTGTACATTGAGCAAGCAGTAAAGGAAACAAAAGAAAAATTCGGAGTAGGTATTAAAATCCATGGAGAAGAAATAAAAACTTTGAGGTTCGCCGATGACATTGTAATTCTGTCAGAGACAGCAAAGGACTTGGAAGAGCAGTTGAATGGAATGGATGGTGTCTTGAAGGGAGGATATAAGATGAACATCAACAAAAGCAAAACGAGGATAATGGAATGTAGTCGAATTAAGTCGGGTGATGTTGAGGGTATTAGATTAGGAAATGAGACACTTAAAGTAGTAAAGGAGTTTTGCTATTTGGGGAGCAAAATAACTGATGATGGTCGAAGTAGAGAGGATATAAAATGTAGACTGGCAATGGCAAGGAAATCGTTTCTGAAGAAGAGAAATTTGTTAACATCGAGTATAGATTTAAGTGTCAGGAAGTCTTTTCTGAAAGTATTTGTATGGAGTGTAGCCATGTATGGAAGTGAAACATGGACGATAAATAGTTTGGACAAGAAGAGAATAGAAGCTTTCGAAATGTGGTGCTACAGAAGAATGCTGAAGATTAGATGGGTAGATCACATAACTAATGAGGAGGTACTGAACAGGATTGGGGAGAAGAGGAGTTTGTGGCACAACTTGACCAGAAGAAGGGATCGGTTGGTAGGACATGTTCTGAGGCATCAAGGGATCACCAATTTAGTATTGGAGGGCAGCGTGGAGGGTAAAAATCGTAGGGGGAGACCAAGAGATGCATACACTAAGCAGATTCAGAAGGATGTAGGTTGCAGTAGGTACTGGGAGATGAAGAAGCTTGCACAGGATAGAGTAGCATGGAGAGCTGCATCAAACCAGTCTCAGGACTGAAGACCACAACAACAACAACAAAGAGCAAAACTCATCTGCTTCTCTTAGTGTATCGTTTCCTAATCTAATTCTCTGAGCGTCACCTGATTTAATTCGACTATCGTTCATTCCATTATATTTATAGTATATCCACCTTTCAACACATTGTCCATCCGTTAAACTCCTCGTGTGTGACAGAATTACAATGTCATTGGCAAACCTCAATGTTTTCATTTCTTCTCTCTATACTTTAATTCCTAAACCAAAATTTTCTGAGTTTCCTTTACTGGTTGCTCAATGTACAGATTCAGCAACATCGGGGAGAGGCTACAATCTTGTGTCATTTTCTTCTCGACCACTCTTTAATGCCCCTCGACTCCTATAACTGTCGCCTGTTTTCTGTACAACTTCTAAATAGCCTTTCGCCTCCTGTATCTTACTCGTCCTATCTTCTGAATTTCAGTCAGCACTCTCAATAACTTTTCAACCGCATACGGCATATGTAATGCAATTTGTAGACACACTCCATTGGCGTGTTGAGCCTATTAATAAACCTCGACGCGGTATTGCATGGATTTACCGTGATTTCTCCTAGGGTGAGTAATATTTTTTTCAGCCTGCTTAGCTGGGCGGTAACATGCTCGCCTCCCATGCAAGCGGGCCCGGGTTCGATTTCCGGCCGGATTGGAGATTTTCTCTGCTCGTGGATTGGGTGTTGTGTTGTCCTCATCATCATTTCGTCCTCATCATCAGCGCGCAAGTCGCCCAATGTGGCGTCGAATAAAATAAGACTTGGACTTGGCGCCCGAACTTCCCCATATGGGGCCTCCTGGCCAACGACGCAACACACTTATTCTTTTACCGTGATTTCTCCTGGGGTGTGCAATTTTTTTTCAGATTGCTAATTTTTATGTGCACAACGTTTGTTCTAATGGATTGCTAATGTAGCATCATACGCTAGCACGCAATGACTCGGTACTTGTAAGTGTAGATGTGACAAAACTTCAGGAACACCGATTTTAAATGTGACCGTTTCATTTAATCGTTGATGATCTGAGTCCATTTCGAAGCACTGCGGTGCTTGCGTTTAATGCTTATCGGGAAAACGTGAATGAATTCATTTCCTGAATTGATCAGATAAGGTCAAGCATGCACTTTGATAACAGATAATGTGATCTCAAATTTTTAAGGACAAGCTTTTTTATCGCTGAACCGGTGATTATCAGAGATGGCTCTAAAGTACGAAGGGCGTTCAATAAGTAATGCTTCAGACATTTTTTTCTGAAAGCCGGTTTGTTTTATTCAGGATTCCAATACATCATATTATTCCGCCTCTTTTGGCAACAAAATTACTTTAGAAGTAATGTCTGTTCAATGCGATGACCTTACGCAACATTACTAGGAGGTATATATACCAAGATGGTATCTGTTCTTTCGGAGATGTCCGAAAGAACAGATATCATAGGTGACCATGCAGCTCGTTATAATGAAATTACAATGAAAGGAACACCCTTAGCTGCTTACAGGCGTTGACATACGTCAACGGGGACAGATGAAAAAGTGTGCCCCGACAGGGACTCGAACCCGGGATCTCCTGCTTACATGGCAGACACTCTATCCGTCTGAGCCACCGAGGACACAGAGGGTAGCGCGACTGCAGGGATTCATCTCTGGCACTCCTCCCGCGAAACCCACATTCTCAACGTATTGTCCCGCACTACATTCGTAGTGTCCCCGCCCATTATACTAATTACTCGCGGCGCGTTGCTGATTCCCGTAAGAGTTCGGGCACTGTTTGTGCATTCGCACTGAAGAAGAAGATGGACAAGTGGCCGGTGAGCCTTAACTATACATATATATACTAAGATGGCATCTGTTCCTTCGGACATGTCCGAAAGAACAGATACCATCGGTGACCATGCAGCTCGTTAGAATGAAATTACAATGAAAGGAACACCTTTAGCTGCTTACAGCTGTTGACATACGTTAACGGGGACATATGAAAATGTGTGCCCCGACCGGGACCCGAACCCGGGCTCTCCTGCTTACATGGCAGACGCTCTATCCGTCTGAGTCACCGGGGACACAGAGGATAGCGCGACTACGTTGAGAATGTGGGTTTCGCGGGAGGCGTGCCAAAGATAAATCCCTGCAGGAAAATCCCGGGTTCGAGTCCCGGTCGGGGCACACATTTTCATCTGTCCCCGTTGACGTATGTCAACGCCTGTAAGCAGCTAAGGGTGTTCCTTTCATTGCAATTTCATAACTAGGAGGGCCTGTATGCCTGCATGGTACCACTACACTGGTCGATATCGGAGCCAACGTCTTGCTACACCAACAAAGCCGCCGTCATGCACTGCTTCCCGTGGAGTACATCAATGATGCATCATGCACTGGGCCAAACAGATGTAAGGTGTGATGTCTACTCTGTATGGTGGATGAGGAAGAAAAGTCCAATGAAGTCTTGTGACCTCTCAGTTGCACAGAGCACTGAGGTGTTTGGTTGTGATCCGTCCATCAACTCTAATTATAGTGTCCGCACGATCGAACATTGCAGGTGTCATAAATGTGTGCGGGCCGACCAGCGAGCGGGAGATGGGATGGGTTTGCGCGACGTTGTGATGATGACGGTAGCCTCGCCCAACGACTCACCGTGCTTTTGTTCACTGCCAAGTCTCCGTAGACATTCTGCCTGCAAGCGCCGCTCTTGCTTTCCGCCAAAAGAAACGCAATGAGAAGTCTCCGCTTGGAACGCGTTACAGACGCCTTTTTGATGACTACGTATAGCGCCGTCACCTATCGGAATTTCATGAAACTATAGAGGTTGAAGCGGGATTTCTCACAAAATATTACGCATTTTTTTCAGTCCAAATTGGCCGCGGAAAAAGGTGTTGCATTACTTACTGAACGCCCCTCGTAGCATCGTACGATAAATAGGCAAATGAATGGTTATTTGTATGTGTAGTAAGGACAAAAATTCAGAAACATCAGTTTATAAGTTTGTTTCATTTAACCCTTAATCTTCTCAGTCATTGTCGAAGCACTGTGATGTTGTCTTCGAACGCTTATCGCGCAAACGAGAGTGAATTCATTTCCAGAACTGGTGAGATAAGGGCAAGTGCGCACGTTGATAATAGATAATCTGATGTCAATCGTTTAAGTACGAGCTGTTTTATAGCTGAACTGGCGGTTATCAGAGATGGCTCAAAAGTAAAACCACACACAGTTCCTCTCAGAATGTTGTGGTATCGAACGGAAAACGAAAGCAGTGTCGCAGCTAAGTACCATCCAAAATCTCGTTAAACGAAATCTTAAGACCTTATAGCCACCCTGTTGTTGTGGTCTTCAATCCTAGAATGGTGTGATACAACTCTCTGCGGTACTCTATCCTGTGCAAGAATTCCCTTTTGCATAACAACTGCAACTCACATGCATTTGAACCTTGTTACCTTCGAGGGCTGTCCAGAAAGTAAGTTACGATTGATCGCGTAATGAAAATCACAGTGAAAATCAGAAATGTTTAATTTGTAACAGTTAGCTACCCCTTTCAGCTACTTCTCTACGTAGTCGCCGTTCTGACTCACACATTCGTCGTAGCGTTGTACCAACTTTCCAATAGCCTCATCATAGAAGGCAGCCGCCAGTGATTTCCGCCAATTCTCTACGCTGGCCTAAAGCTCGTTGTCTGTGCCAAAATGTTGTCTTCATAGCCAGCGGTTCGTTTGAGCAGAGATTAAACTCAGTGGGAGACAATTACGGGCTGTATTGTGGGTGACCAAACATTTCCAATTGAAACGATGCAGGAACATCTTCATTGCCCCTGCAGAATGAGGCTGAGAATTGTCTTGAAGAAGAAACCGCACGACAGTTGTGTAATGTTGGTTGCATAGCTTCAGGGGAAATTCTCACCAGGTCCTCGTACTTGGCGGGAGACACTATTTTCTATAATATCTTTACGCGCTCACTAAGAGCTCAGGAATGAAAAGAGCGACATAATTCTACCTAGAGTCATACTAGAGACACTGCCCAACACATCTTTGCAAAGCTTTATCGGATTTTCATAGTCGTTTCCATTTCGCGACCGATCGTAACTTACTTTCTGGACAGCCCTCGTATTAAGCCGGTTTTTACCCCTCTCACTTCCCTCTGTTATCAAACCAGCGGAAAAATTGGCCCTGTTGGAGCACAGGAAAGGCGAACATGTTCCCCTTTAAAAGACTCTGATAGAAAAGCGGAGAATGTGCTGCTTCAGTTGTCTTTCCTCCTTCCTCGCCAAAACTTTTTGCACGAGAAGGTATCTCTTGCCACAGAACATTGTAAATCCGTGATGACTGTGTGTTGTGTGATGTCCTTAGGTTAGTTAGGTTTAAGTAGTTCTAAGTTCTAGGGAACTGATGACCATAGATGTTAAGTCCCATAGTGCTCAGAGCCATTTGAACTATTTGAACCATTGTAAACCTTTTTACCCAGTTTCTCTCTGTAGTTAAGGCTTCCTACTCAACATCTCCCTCACACTGCCACTGCCTATACAGGGCGTTCAAAAAAAACGAATACTTTGAGAGGTGAATGTAACTCTCATCTTCTGGTGGAGTATGGGACTACGGCTGTTCAATGTTCAATAAAAAACAATACCACTCGCCGTTTCATAGGTTTATTTCTAGCCAACCAGTTTCGACGTTACACTACGTCATCTTCAGGCCTAAACTGCTCCAATCCAGCACCCTTCGTGTTACAAATATAGCAGTGCCTTTAACTGATATCGTAATAGCTATTACGATACCAGTTAAAGGCACTGCTATATTTGTAACACGAGGATTCTGGATTGGAGCAGTTTAGGCCTGAAGATGACATAGTGTAACGTCGAAACAGGTTGCCTAGAAATAAACCTATACAACGGCGATTCGTATTGTTTTTATTGGACTCTGAGAGGTGGTAGTACTCAAAAAGAACCAAGAAAAATAAGTCTATTAAATGTGAGTCCGGAAATGCATACCTTTCTGCGATGAACACTTGCTTACAGGAGGTGTTCAACGTGGCATCCATTCATGACAATGCACCCTCTGCCCTCCGGCATAAGGAATGATGCACCCTGTGAAGTATACGTGGTGGTGATTGTACCTGCTGGCACACATTGAAGACGCGACTCAGTATTGTCCGCACATCCTTGTTTGGCGTGGCGTAGACCAATTCCCTCAAGTGTCCCCATAACCAGAAGCCGTCCTCCGACTAATCCAGCGATCCTGAAATGTCTGCGTCAGATGTTCGCGCACGTTGTGACGAACGTGTGCTGATGCGCCATATGCACGAACCACATCTGTATTCGGTGCTGCAATGGCACGCCCTCCAGGAAAGCAGACAATACATTAAATGAGAAACTCCAGATAGTACCCCCCCCCCCCCCCCCCCAGATAACCTTTGTGGTAGCACGTATGGCCCTATTGTTCTATCGCCAAGTACGCCTGCCCATACGTCGATTGAGAATCGGTGCTGATGCCCTCATTCGCTAATTGCTTGGGGATTTACATCTTCCATACATACTATCTATCTATCTTCTCAGCTATCACAGGCCCGGCCTGTAGACCATGCACTGCATCAACGATCTGCTTCAACCGCCTTCTATCTCCCGCAGCCTCACTCAACCCTGCAGAAATTCCTAATGCTGCGATGTCCTTCTCTAAGTCATCTTTCCAGCTTGTACGAGGTCGGCCCAATAGTCTTGTTGCCTGGAGAGTTCCTTCAAATGCTTTCTTGGTGATTCTGTTGTTTTCCATTCTGGCCACATGTCCAGCCCATTGCAGTGTCCTACTTTTTAATTTCTAGGTGATAGTGGGATGCTTCATTATCTGATAAATTTCATTGTTCTTTCGAATTTTCCATGCGCCATTCTCCAACAGAGGTCCCGAGATTTTTCTCATTACCTTTCTTTCGAAAACATTTGGTTTTTCTCTTTCATTCTTTGTAAGCGTCCAGCTTTCTGAACCGTACAGTACTATGGGGCAGATAATAGTGCTGTATATCTTCATCTTTGTGGTGATTGACAAAGCTTTACTAGCGGTCGCGCGGTCCCAGACTGAAGCGCCTAGAACCGCTTGGCCACCCCGGCCCTTTACTTTTGAGTGTGTTTCTTAGCGAGTACAGACATCTTGACCCTGAGGCTATTCTTTCATTTATATCCATTGTTATGATACATTTACTGTTGAAACGTGATCCAAGGTATTTAAACTGGAGAACTTTTCTGGAATTAGGATGTTAGTCAAAGTAAGGATTTGGGTTTATGACTCGACCTATTTCCATACATTCGGTTTTCTCTCGGTTAATCAAAAAATTTTGCTGGCACTGTGCCTGAGAGATCTGTACATGGATAACACTGGTTATGGAAATTCACACCATTACCTCTTGTGAACCCTGCCTCATCCGTAACTGGAATCTTGGATGGGAGCAGTGGATCTGCGGCACACTTCTGCAGCAGCCATTTGCAGAACCGCTGTCTGCCACGATGATCCTGTGGCCTTAGAGCCTGAACGCGCTGTAGGTAATATGGGTACAGCAATTGTTCATTAAGTACCCCTCCCAGATAAGAGAATGAGACACGTCTTCTGCTGCTGGTAATCGTCGCACACAGGTCTCCGGTGTTTCTTCCATCGAACGGAGCACACGCTCCTCCATGGCAGGCGTGTGACATGTACCGAGCCTTCCACATCAGTCTTCCGAAATGAAATGTGCAGATGGCATCGTTGGCCGGGAGGCCCGTATTCGGGGAAGTTTGGCCGCCAAGTGCAAGTCTTATTTCGTTTGACGCCACATTGGATGACTTCCGCGCCGGTGATGAGGATGAAATGACGATGAGGACAACACAACACCCAGTCCGCGAGAGGAGAAAAGCTCCAACCCGGCCGGGAATCGAACCCGGGCCCGCTTGCATGGGAGGCGAGCACGTTACCACCCAGCTAAGCACCCCGAGGTGCAAGGGTGCCTGCTTTGGATATTTTTCAGCGTAGAGGCGCGGGCTTGCAGGCTGCATCCACTTCATAAACCACAGCAGAAAATCATATCAGCCACTTCAGTTGTCGAGTAGTGATCCTCCATTGCTAACAAGTGGTGGAAGAGAGAAAATGTAAATGTACAACACCATTTGTACTTACAAACAACGCAATAACAGTAAGCACATAAGTGAACCCGCGTTTGGAAGAAGGTAAAACACCTTGATACGTACCCAGGGTGACAGCACTATACAGTAAGGCACAAACACGACGAAAACTAACGTATCCTACAACACGACTCGAACCACACAAGTGACTGCAGATAACCTAATGGGAGATAGGGTTCTGTGGGTAAGACATCATAATACCCTGCCGACACACTGCCAATGCAACGACTGTGCTAATATTGAAACTAACTCTTTAATTATTTTTTCATGAAACACTGACCTACATAATTTTCCCTGACAAAGACAACTCAAACTTAACTTGCTCATTTATTACCCCCAATATTCAAGCCCAACGCAATCTGACTGCTATACACGGACAACACGAATTCCAATAATTAACACAAAAGAATGCCCCCGAATTGCAAGAAATCCTAAGAAAATCCAAAAATATGAAATTAAAGAAATATGAAACTACCTCCAACTCTGTTAATTGCCTAAACTCATTTCAATCACCAATCCCTATAATGGAAACCCCATTCTTTTTCGTAAGTCCCTTACCTCACAGAAAATCTTCATAACACGAACTACAGCAATTACAGCAAGTAGCAACAACGGCAAGGTAAATAAAAAGATTCTAACTACTATAGACGAACTACTAGGAGGCATATGGTTCGCAAAAAGGAAGTTTTTGTTGGAGGTCAAACAATGTACTTAGAAAATTTTACCTTGTTCATGTGACATCCAGTTCCAAACATTATACAGTTGTCAATAATTCCACTGTCCAAACATTATCAACAATACATCTATCCTCATACACTTCCTTGTGTATTTTCTTATAAACACATCATCTCACTTAACAATGCATGTCCTACCAACACAGAGTCTCCACTAAGAATACGATGTCCATACACTTCCCTATCCACTCGCTGACTCCTACTTCATCCAAGCACAGAATCTTTTGCCGAGGGCGCAGAGCGCTGTCGGCGATATTAACACAGCCTATAGTTCTGCCAACATATAAATAGCCTACTTAACAATAGCACAACCAAGCATCGCGCAGACCTTCCTATAAACACGTGTTTATCTCGGAGAGTATGCGTTTCTGGCACCATGTTTACTGAATTTGTTTTTCTTGTTTCGGTGAGTATCGACACCTCTCAGAGTGTTCGACACTTATTTTTGAACCCCCTGTATACGTCTCTCCAACTATCTGCTTTTCTCCCATTGATTTGCAGTGTATCCGACTGCCATTGTCTCCTGTCATCGTTCTTTCACTCTGTCAGTGTCTCTATCATTCATCGGCAGCTCGAAAATTCTGAGAGGATCCTCATTTTTTTCTCCTATACCCAACTGTTTCCCCAGAATCTACATGTTAAAGTTCGCCGGTCTGGAAGTGTCAAGATTCCCAAGCCTGTATACCGTTTTCACTCATTTTTCCCCTTCATTTCCACTGTCTCCTCTCTCTTTTACTCCCACTGCTTGTATCTCCATCCGTCTCTGTTTCTCTTTTACTACAAGTGTTTCCTTCAGTTTAGAAATCGAGTTGAACTTACGAGGCCTTAAGTCAGGGGAGTGCAGTAGGTGTAAGACAAGCAAAAAGTCTTTTAAAATATTGAACAGAGTTTGTGATTCAGTGTTGGGGGTCTCGTATGAGCCAAAAAAGCCTTCGTTGATGATTAAGGAATCATCAACAGTACTAATACAAAATGCCACTTGTTCGTGAATCCAAAAATGAACAGCACAGAGACAGAAGCGATGACACTCTCTGCAGGACCTGACCATCATTTTGCAGGACAATGCTCAAGCACGCGCAGTGCCAGCTGTTACTGATTTGTTTGACTGATGGTGCTGCTCAATGCTATACCACCTACTGCACTCCCCTGACTTAAGCCCTCGTGAGTTCGATTTCTAAAAATGTTTCAAATGGCTCTGAGCACTATGGGACTTAACTTCTGAGGTCGTCAGTCCTCTATATCTTAGAACTACTTAAACCTAACTAACCTAAGGACATCACACACATCCATACCCGAGGCTGGATTCGAACCTGCGACCGTAGCGGTCGCGCGGTTCCAGACTGTAGTGCCTAGAACCGCTCTGCCACCCCGGCCGGCAACTCGATTTCTAAACTGAAGGAAAGACTTCACGGCACTTGCTTCAGAACTGCTACAAATTCGTCGGGCAACAGACCGTGCCGCTCGAACTGTCAACACAACTGGCACTGCTAAGAGTATCCTACGACTTCCACATCGCTGACAACGGATTATGCACAATGCTGGTGACTACTTTGAAGGTCAGTAAAACTTTGAAACACGTATCTATTTTGTACGAGGTGTAAATAAATTGTTGTCACTATTAAAGTTCCAACCCTCGTGTTATAGTGAGAAAGTATTGGAAAAGTTCCAAGTAGTGCATTTACGTGAGTACGAGTTATCCTTACAAGACGAACGCAATTCTTTTGTATTATTCTTTGGTATTATTCTTTACGTCAAGAAAGATCAAAGTTACCATTAAAATGAGCGCGGCACAAATTCCGCAGATTGAAAGACTTACGGTGCGCGAAAACTATGCAACGTGGAAATTAGTAGTAGAAGCGTGTTTACGTTTCGACGACCTATGGGATCTGGTGGTTGGGACAATGAACTCCACAGATCAGAATTATTCAAGTAAGGATAGCAAAGCAAAATCAAAGTTGATATTACTACTTGACCCAGTGAATTATGTTCACGTTGAAAAAGCTTCGACAGCGAAAGAAGTCTGGGACAAATTAAAAAGTGCATTTGACGATGGAGGTCTTACGAGGAAAGTAGGATTATTACGTGAGGTAATTACTACTCAGCTGGACAAATGCAAGATGTAGATGGATACGTTAACAAAATAATAGCCACGTCGAACCGACTGAGAAACATTGGGTTTGAGATCGCTGACGAATGGATAGGGACACTACTGTTGGCAGGACTGCCCGAAAGGTATGCGGCTGTGATTATGGGGCCGGAAAGCTCAGGTGTACCAATCACGGGCGACAGTGTTAAAGTGAAAATCCTGCAGGATGTAAAGAGTACTTCAAGCTGTCATGTATTGGAGAAGGAAACTGCGTCTGCTCTTTATTCGAAAAACAAAAGGAAGAAACCAGTGAGGTGCTATAGATGTCAGAAGAAGGAGCATATTGCATCTCAGTGCAGAGAAAATGTAAACCCAAGGTCAGGCATGGAGCGAAAGTTATGTTGCTGATAGCCCAGAGAGAAGGACCAATAATAAAGGTAAGGCACTCTCGTGTTTTTATTCTTTTGGAGATGTGGGTAATCGTCAACTGGAATGGATTTTAGACTCAGGTGCATCTGTGCATATTGTTAAAGACAAATCTCTTCTTTATGATGTTAAAGGTAAGACTCATGTGGGAATATCTACTGTTGATTGCAGCAAGCTCCAGCGTCTTTTGACTGGGAAATAAGACCTACATGAAAGTGTAAATGGTGAACGCTATATGGTTACAGCACATAATGTTCATTATGTAAAAAACGTTGCGACTAACCTATTGTCTGTAGGGGAAATTGTCAAGAAGGGAAATACAGTCACTTTTGATATGCACGGAGCAAGAATAATCAACAAAAATGGTGAAGTTATAACTACGACAAGTAACGAAAGGGGTATTTTTAAGTTGGATGCCATTTGACAGTAAAGAGAGAAATGTTAGTTATTCAGTACACTCAGCAGGTTTTTTATGGCAACGCAGACTTGGACACCTAATTAGAGTATGTCTTTATAAGGGATGTGGTAAAGGAAATACAGAATTATAGTGTATCCAAGGACACTTGTGAGATGCCGGCCGGGATGGCCGAGCGGTTCTAGGCGCTACAGTCTGGAACCGCGCGACCGCTACGGTCGCAGGTTCGAATCCTGCCTCGGGCATGGATGTGTGTGATGTCCTTAGGTTAGTTAGGTTTAAGTAGTTCTAAGTTCCAGGGGACTGATGACCTCAGACGTTAAGTCCCATAGTGCTCAGAGCCATTTGAACCATTTTGAACCTTGTGAGATATGCATAAAAGGAAAACAAGCGGGGCTACCTTTTAAGACTAGTAAATCAACAGAGGTCTTACAGTCAATCCATACAGATGTATGTGGCCCAGTGAAGTGCGAATCCATAGGTGGTAGTTTTTATTTTCTTACGTTTATTGATGATTATTCACGATATACTTAGTTCCAAAGACCAAGTGAGTGACATTTTTTTAGGAATTCGTAATATGGTTGAAAGATGGACGGGAAAGAAGATTAAGATCATCAGGTCTGATAACGGGAGAGAACATGTTAACCAGAATTTGAAACACTTCTGGCAAAAATAGGAATCAGGCATCAAACTACCATAAGGTACAGCCTATCTCAAAATGGGGTTGTGAGAGAGCTAAAAGGACCATTGTAGAAAAAGCAAGGAGCATGATAACTGATGCTGGATTATCAAAAGAGTTTTGGGCAGAGACGGTATCGACGGCCGCATATTTGAATAATACAGGGTGATTCAAAAAGAATACCACAACTTTAAAAATGTGTATTTAATGAAAGAGACATAATATAACCTTCTGTTATACATCATTACAAAGAGTATTTAAAAAGGTTTTCTTTCACTCAAAAACAAGTTCAGAGATGTTCAATATGGCCCCCTCCAGACACACGAGCAATATCAACCCGATACTCCAACTCTTTCCACACTCTCTGTAGCATATCAGGCGTAACAGTTTGGATAGCTGCTGTTATTTCTCGTTTCAAATCATCAATGGTGGCTGGGAGAGGTGGCCGAAACACCATATCCTTAACATACCCCCATAAGAAAAAATCGCAGGGGGGAAGATCAGGGCTTCTTGGAGGCCAGTGATGAAGTGCTCTGTCACGGGCTGCCTGGCAGCCGATCCATCCCCTTGGGTAGTTGACGATAAGGTTTCATAACTAACCGTTTTCGTAGGACTCTCCATACAGTTGATTGTGGAATTTGCAGCTCTCTGCTAGCTCTGCGAGTCGATTTTCCTGGGCTGCGAACAAATGCTTGCTGGATGCGTGCTACATTTTCATCACTCGTTCTCGGCCGTCCAGAACTTTTCCCTTTGCACAAACACCCATTCTCTGTAAACTGTTTATACCAACGTTTAATACACCACCTATCAGGAGGTTTAACACCATACTTCGTTCGAAATGCACGCTGAACAACTGTCGTCGATTCACTTCTGCCGTACTCAATAACACAAAAAGCTTTCTGTTGAGCGGTCGCCATCTTAGCATCAACTGACGCTGACGCCTAGTCAACAGCGCCTCAAGCGAACAAATGTACAACTAAATGAAACTTTATAGCTCCCTTAATTCGCCGACAGATAGTGCTTAGCTCTGCCTTTTGTCGTTGCAGAGTTTTAAATTCCTAAAGTTGTGGTATTCTTTTTGAATCACCCTGTAGATCACCTACAAAAGCGTTGAGGAATAGAACCCCCTATGAGATATGGGTAGGAAGGAAACCTGACCTTTGGGTTTGATGCAATGGGGCATATTCCAAAACAACTGAAAGGAAAATGGGACCCAAAAGCTCAAAAGTATATTTTTGTAGGCTATTGTGAAAATTCAAAGAGCTGCCTATTAATGAATCCATTGGGTAAAAGGATAGTTACAAGCAGGGATGTAGTAATCTTTGAAAATAGAAAGGACTCTGAAGAGGGCAAGACTACTAAGTTAACTGCACCTAGTTCCGAGAGTGAAACCTTACGTGAAGAAAGATAAAATGAAGAACAGGAAGAGGACAGTCAAAGGCAAATGGAGACTATTTATGATAATGAGTTTGAGGACGAACAAAATGAAGAGAACAATGTAAGGCGTTTTTCTCGCGTACCAAAACCGAAAGAATATCCGTATTTTGAGGTGTATGCAGCCGAGTCTTTTAACGATGAGCCAGCAATAGCAGAAGAAGCAATGAGCCGCCCGAACTCTGAAGAATGGAAAGAAGCCATGGAGAGGGAATTGGAATCTTTATCTCAGAACGAAACTTTTGAATGGGTAGATACGCAAGGAGATACGAAACTATTACAGGCAAGATGGGTATTTACTTTGAAGAGTCCCGAAAATTCATCACCAAGGTATAAAGCACGACTTGTAATAAAAGGATCTTCTTAAAAACAAGGGGTAGATTAAAAAGAAACTTTTTCACCTGTAGTCAAGTATGCCTCATTGAGATATCTTTTAGACTTGGCAGCAAAACGAAATTTAACAATTCATCATACGGATGTAAAGATAGCATATTTAAATGGGAAATTGGAGGAGTCATATGTCATTCCACGAAGAAAAGTCATGAAAACCAGATCGGAAAGGGAAAAGATTTATCGTTCACTATTACTTATTCATCTGTGTCGACTGTAATACAGACACAAATTCAGGGAAAAGGTACAAAAAGTGTGGGTTTCCAGAAGAATACAAAAGAAGAGAGGAGGGACATGGGCAGAAGAAAGAAGAGAACAACAAAGAGTAAGAATGGAGGAATATTAGGAAGCCAACAGAAAGGAAAAGAATATGATGTCATTGTAGTCATCTGTTTCAGGTGGTCCAGAGTCGGCCGTATTCGAATAATATTTCTCACTCCGTAATCGCTTTTTGGCATGTATAAACGATCATGGTAAACTTTTTGAGCACCTGATATGACAGTAATGATAGTGAACATACGAACGGTGTCTGATTTTAACGCTTGTTTACATTTAGTACAAAAGTTCGTGGGATCTCTTCTCCTGAAAGTGGAAGTAGTTTAAAGCGCTGTTATCTCGTTAATACCTGATCAAATACTACACATGTTATGTCGTTAAAGCCCGCTTCGAAGGCTCTTTCCAGTGCCTCAGGAAACTGCAAAGGACTATTAAAGCAAGAAAAACAAAGGATGTTTTATAAACTATCTCTTAAACCTTGCTTCATAATGTTCATACCAGCTTCTTGTAGCCTTTGGGGTCATCTATTAGCTTCATTTTTATCAATGCGATTTTTTCACAGTTTGTACTGTTCCTTTTATGGCCCATTTGCGCATCAAATCTGCAATAAAAATATCACTTCTGTATAATTAATCATTTCCAACGAAGTCATTTGTAGTTTGTTGGCAAATTTGTCCACTGTGATGTATAGGGTGTATCAAAAAGAATCATCCGATTTTAAAGAAAATCATAAAATTACGTTATTTGAGATATGTGCGTGAATAACATACTGTTGGAAAGAGCAAACTCTCGAGTCTTACGTGGTTCCCACTAGGCAGCAGGAGTGTGCGCCCACTTCAGTTCCAGTAAAAATTGTGTCGGGACAACAGAAAGCGTTTTATGTTCTACGTTTTGCACAGTGCTGGTCAGTAATAACTATTCAGCGTGTCTTTCGTACTATTTATGGTGTGGATCCTCCTACAGCACAGAGCATTAGACGATGGAATGAACAATTACAAGAAACTGGTTGCTTGTGTGAATGCAAATCGCCAGACCGTCCAACACACGTCGAATGCATCCGCCATAGCTTCACAAGGAGTCCACAGATATCCGTTCGCCGTGCAGGTCGAGAGCTCAACATGCCCCCGACATCCGTCTGGCTTATGTTGCGTCGACGTTTACACATGAAACCGCACAAAATTCAGCTACTGCAAACTCTTCGTGAGAGTGACACACAACAAACTGTGGAGTTCTGTAATTTCGTTCTAGGCAAGATGGAGAACAACAGTTTTCTACCACGCTTAGTGTTTAGTGAGAAGGCAACATTCCATTTAAATGGGAAGGTGAAACGTCATAATGTGAGAATATGGGGTACGGAACAATCACATGGAGTTGTACAACATGAGAGGGGCTCTCCAGGATTTAATGTTTTGTGCAGTTTCACGTGAAAAGGTGTATGGTCTATTTTTCTTTGCCGAGAACACTGTTACAAGCACATACGTCGACGTGCTTTAGAACTTTCTTTTCCCACAGATAGGACTGACATGAACGACTTCATTTACCAAGAGATGGGGCACCGCCTTACTGGCATCTGGAAGTGCGGGAATTTTTAAATCAAAGGATTACTGAACGATGGATAGGTCGCACTGAACCAAATGATTCAGCCTTACATTACTGTCATCCAAGGTCACCGGGCCTGACTGTATGCGATTATTTGTTGTGGGAGAAGATCCTGTGTGCCACCGTACCCAACAGCAATGAATGAACTGAGACAGCGTACAACAGCAGCTGTGGAAACTGTAACTCAAGGCATGCTCGCCGCAGTGTGGGAACAGTTTGAATACCGCACTGACGTAAACCTTGCATCTCAAGGGCGAAGGGGGGCATATTGAACACGCGAGAAAAAAAACTTTTTGAGTTTTCTTGCTCATTAAAAAAACAAAATTCATTCCATATGTTTATTAGTTTCAGATAAAATTGGATGATTCATTTTGACAGACCTTAAATTTTGACAGTGACTGCACACTGTCAGGAATTTAACGACACCAACAATCACAATTTTCTACACTCTGAACTCTCGATTGAAATTTTGGTTACTGCAGTCCAAATGAGAGGCCGAATTTATAAGAGGTCGTCAAATGAAAACGAGACAGATGGAAAAAATTAATAAACTTCTTATTGTTTTAGAAGTAATCGCCATAATTGTTAGTACATTTCCGTATTTCTGTAGCCCTGTCGATTTGCATGCCTGGGTATAATCATGGCTCCTTACACAACCGCGAACATGTTTTCCTGTATGCATTGGCCATCAAGTCTCACAGTGGGCTAAGTATATTAGCACCTATGGGGATTACTTTTGAAATAATAAACAGTTTACTTTCTTTTTTCCCAGCTGTCTATTTCATTTGACTGCCCCTAATAGGTAAGTATTCGGTTTTTCACTATCATTTAGCTAAAGGGTACTGTACACTCTCAAATTTCATGACAGTCGAAAGCTAACTTCATGATTTTGAACTGTTTAAATTCAATTCTTGACACACTGTTTCTTGACACACTGTTATCTGACAAAATATTTCGTAGCTGAGCTTTAAACACAAGAAAGCAGTTTTCGTAACTGTTCGAGCTAAACCAGTAAAAATTTATAAATAACCCGTAATTTGGTGTGTGATAACATCATTTGAAGGCATTTACTGAAATTCAGTTAACTTAGAAACGAATTCGTTGAAATTTGTAAAGTAGGTCTGTAAATACTTTCTGCGAACAACGTGTAAACGCATCTTGAGCAAGTGAGACATTTGAATGGAGAGAGGTTTCGTAGGGAAGACTGTACGAAATTTGAAGAACTATCATATTTATCACTGCGTCGTTTTCAAGCATTATTGTTTTTTCCCCTTTTAAAGCTTACTGCAATTCAAGATTTTTTCGCCTCATGCGTTTTGCTCTTACGTTACAAAGCATCGTCTGTCGTCATTGGTGGTTTTTCCACTTGTTTACATATTTGAACTCCACTGCTTTTTCCTTCGTTGCTAGCGGAGACTGGGATAAATATAAAAGAAGTGGTTGCACATTCACCTTTCGATTTCTCGGCCTTTACGATCTCGCTTTGTGTCTTGTGACATTTGCGATTACTTCTATTCAGTTCTGCAAACTTCACAAAAGACAGTTGCCTCAAAGAAAAGAGCGAATTCGCAAATGATGAGAAATCACGAGAGCTAAATGTACGGCCGTGCTTTATTCGATCCCAAACTCAGTTAACAACGGAGGAAACAACAGTGGGCTTCAAAACATGTAAACAAGAGGATAAAAACAACAATGACCACGGGAGATGCTTTGTAAATAAAAACAAAATATACGTGGTAATTTTTTTTTAATTTCTAGTAAAATTCAGACGGAAAAAAACAATAATAGTTGACATACAACTGCTGAAGTGTAAGACAAACACACGCTACATCGTTTTGTTTCAAAATTATTTCAAAGCACTCGCAACAGTAATGTCACTTCAAAGTGAAAATTCGGCCATTCCATAGATCATCAAAGAGTTAAAATTATTTCTTCACGAATTTTTCACTTTACCGTCCGGAATGCGGCGATCAGGCCAAGGACTTCGGAGCGATGACGTCACGGGCCGCTGAGCAGGCGTTTGAACAACTCACTTCTGTATCAATGTGCTATGGAACGATTTTCTTGTCTGGGGCACTATGGGTGTGTCACAGATCGTTGCTTTCAGCACGCGACTGGTTCTGTTTGTCTCAAGTCAACAGTATTGCTATGTGAACAACTTTATCTTATCTCAGTATCTTCAGCTGGAACTGTATCTAACTTTCACAACAAACTTTCCCAAGTGATAACAGTTTAACAGTTGAGAATATGGAAACGAAGGGGTTAAATGATAGCTTAAAAATTGGCGCTGATTTCGATCTAAAAGATAAAACAGTGGACAGCAATATATGGCCCAAGATCCAGGGCTTAGTTTCGGCCGGAACGGCGTTCCACACATCGGAGAGACCTTTCGTTTCTTTTACTCTTTTTTTAACTCACTAGAACAATTCGCCATTGGAGATTTAATACAGGGCGATTCAAAAAGAATACCACAACTTTAGGAATTTGAAACTCTGCAACGACAAAAGGCAGAGCTAAGCACTATCTGTTGGCGAATTAAGGGAGCTTTAAAGTTTCATTTAGTTGTACATTTGTTCGCTTGAGGCAGCGTCAGTTGATGCTAAGATGGCGACCGCTCAACAGAAAGCTTTTTGTGTTATTGAGTACGGCAGAAGTGAATTGACGACAGTTGTTCAGCGTGCATTTCGAACGAAGTATGGTGTTAAACCTCCTGATAGGTGATGTATTAAACGTTGGTATAAACAGTTTATAGAGAATCGGTGTTTGTGCAAAGGGAAAAGTTCTGGACGGCCGAGAACGAGTGATGAAAATGTAGCACGCATCCAGCAAGCATTTGTTCGCAGCCCAGGAAAATCGACTCGCAGAGCTAGCAGAGAGCTGCAAATTCCACAATCAACTGTATGGAGAGTCCTACGAAAAAGGTTAGTTATGAAACCTGAACGTCAACTACCCGAGGCGACGGATCGGCCGCCAGGCAGCCCGTGACAGAGCACTTCATCACTGGCCTCCAAGAAGCCCTGATCTTACCCCCTGCGATTTTTTCTTATGGGGGTATGTTAAGGATATGGTGTTTCGGCCACCTCTCCCAGCCACCATTGATGATTTGAAACGAGAAATAACAGCAGCTATCCAAACTGTTACGCCTGATATGCTACAGAGAGTGTGGAACGAGTTGGAGTATCGGGTTGATATTGCTCGTGTGTCTGGAGGGGGCCATATTGAACATCTCTGAACTTGTTTTTGAGTGAAAAAAAAAACCTTTTTAAATACTCTTTGTAATGATGTATAACAGAAGGTTATATTATGTTTCTTTCATTAAATACACATTTTTAAAGTTGTGGTATTCTTTTTGAATCACCCTGTATAGTAAACGTGTATTAGATCCCAAAGTAACTATAAATAGCCGCTGCGACGTATAATGTTATACATGCTACCCATGAAATACGTACACTATACGATCAAAAGTATCCAGACACCTGGCTGAAAATGACACAGTTTCATGGCGCCCACCATGACATCTTCCGCTCTCGCAGGCATACATTCAATCAGGTGCTGGAAGGTTTCCTGGGGAATGGCAGCCCATTATTCACCCAGTGCTGCACTGAGGAGAGGTGTCAATGTCGGTCGGTGGGGCCTGGCACGAAGTCGGCGTTCCAAAACATCCCAAAGGTGTTCTATAGGAGTCTGGTCAGGACTTTGCACAGGCCAGTCCATTACAGGGATGTTATTATCGTGTAACCACTCCGCCACAGCGCCGCGCATAATGAACAGGTGTTCGATGGTGTTGAAAGATGCAATCGCCATACCCGAATTGTTCTTCAACAGTGGGAAGCAAGAAGGTACTTAAAACAACAATGTAGGCCTGTACTGTGATAGTGCCACACAAAACAACAAGAGGTGCAAGCCCCCTCCGTGAAAAGCACCACACCATAACACCACCGCCTCCGAATTTTACTGTTGGCACAACACGCTCTGACAGATGTTCACCGGGCATTCGCCATACCCACATCCTGCCATCAGATCGCCACATTGTGTACCGTGATTCGTCACTCCACACGACGTTTTTCCACTGTTCAGTCGTCTAATGTTTACGCTCCTTACACCAAGCGAGGCGTCGTTTGGCATTTATTGGCATGATGTTTGTCTTATGAGCAGCCGTTCGACCACGAAATCAAAGTTTTCTCACTTCCCGCCTAACTGCTATAGTACTTGCAGTGGAACCTGATGCAGTTTAGAATTCCTGTGTGATGATATGGATAGATGTATGCCTATTACACATTACCACCCTCTTCGTCACCTGTCTCTTTCGGTCAATAGACGAGGTCGGCCTGTACGCTTTTATGCTGTACGTGTCTCTTCACGTTTACACTTCACTATCATATTGGAAACCGTGGACCTAGGAACGTTTAGGAGTGTGGGAATCTCGTCTACAGACATATGACGCAAGTGACACCCTATCATCTGAACACGTTCAAAGTCAGTGAGTTACGTGGAGCGCCCCATTCTGCTCTAACACGATGTCTAATGACTACCGAGGTCGCTGATATGGAGTACCTGGCAATAGGTGGCAGCACAATGCACCTAATATGAAAAACGTATGTTTTCGGGGGTATCTGGATACTTTTGATCACATAGTGTAAATACCGGGTGATCAAACAGTCAGTATAAATTTGAAAACGTAATAAGCCACGGAATAATGTAGATAGAGAGGTAAAAATCGACACGCATGCTTGGAATGACATGGGGTTTTCTTAGAACCAAAAAAAAAAAAAAAAAAACGAAGATCACAAAATGTCCGACAGACGGCGCTGGACGGCAAAAGTCAGTGACTGCTACCGTGACGGGTGAGAGGTACGCCGATATGTTACAGAATCGCATCATCCCCAGCCTGGCTGATAAACACCTGCTGGAACGTACGATGTTTATGCAGGATGGCGCTCCACCCCATATTGCTAGACGCGTGAAAGATCTCTTGCGCGCGTCCTTTGGTGATGATCGAGTGCTCAGCCGCCACATTCGTCATGCTTCGCCTCCCAGGTCCCCAGACCTCAGTCCGCGCGATTATTGGCTTTTGGGTTACCTGAAGTCGCAAGTGTATCGTGATCGACCGACATCTCTAGGGATGCTGAAAGACAACATCCGATGCCAATGCCTCACCATAACTCCGGACATGCTTTACAGTGCTGTTCACAACATTATTCCTCGACTACAGCTATTGTTGAGGAATGATGGTGGACATATTGAGCATTTCGTGGAGAGAAGATCATCTTTGCTTTGTCTTTGTTATGCTAATTATTGCTATTCTGATCAGATGAAGCGCCATCTGTCGGACATTTTTTGAACTTTTGTATTTTTTTGTTTCGTGTAAAACCCCATGTCATTCCAAGCATGTGTGTCAATTTGTACCTCTCTATCTACATTATTCCGTGATTTATTCAGTTTTCAAATTTATACCGACTTTTTGATCAACCGGCACATTGCACCCATGTGACTTAACGGCCATGTAAAAACTAAGGTGAAAGATACATATCAACACTATGATATATTGTGAATTTCTCTTTTTGTTTTTCCAGGATTGCCACAAGTTCTGGAAAGCAGGGAATTGGGTGTAGAAAAATTTACGTTACCAGTCACAATAAAAGGTTATTTATTCGTCACACGACCGGTTTTGCGCTTGTGCTCATCCTAAGGAGCATTCATGTACATGTTTATATTGCAGGAGATCACTGTATAAATACAAAAATCCACTATGGATAAAATTCAAGAAATCATATCAGCAAAACTTGAAAAAAATCTCGTTTTTGTCTCAGTAGATGAAATGATTTGTTTACTGAGATGTCATGCAGTGTTGCTGGGTGGGTACATGCGCCGCTTCCCTACTCCCTCATTCTTACTGCTTCTCCCCTTCCTTCGATTCCCCTCAGCTTGCAGCCAGTGCTGCCACCATTTCTTGTCGCTTGCAGCTGCCGATGAGAGGCAGGGAGGCGTGAAGCGTGGTTTGTTTGGACCTGATTCTCAGAGACTGTTGACGAAACGGCGGGAGATGACGGTCATGTCTGCATGAGATGTGTCTGGGTGATTGTGTGAAAGTATGTGTACTCTCGTTTTCTGACAAAGGCTATGGCCAAAAATTTAACTGTGTGAGTGTGTTGTCTTTCCATGTGCCTGTCTGCCGCTCAGCGATCATCTTTGCCGTGAGTTGTTACCTATCCTCATTAGTATTGATTCTCAAAGTATTGGCGCAAGTTATCTGTTGCATGGATCATAGAGTAAATATATCTTCAGTGAGCATTCACATGCGAAGAACAGATTTTGTGTTGTCAATATACATTGCCGGCCTGGTCACGTGTTCTCGGGACGTCGTGTATTTCTCTGTATATTTCGAATGTCACTACGTCCCTAGTATCCCTAGTACAGACGGATTCTTTTCGTACGAGTCGTGGATTATTTATATATGTTGCGCAGACATTTTAACAGTATCCATTTGATACCGGGAATAAACCAGCTACCTAACTTTTAAGGGCAAGTGATATTGCATTCTGCTTCTTTGCGATAGGTGTCACTGTTCAGGTGCACTCGATTTTTGGTAGTTTTCGGTATGATAAGGCACTTTATAGTATTACAGAGCCTGACGTACATTTTTGCAGTGATAGTCTAGTACTTCCGCAAGTGTCCGAAAAACACCGAATTTGCCACACATTAGGGATTATATCCCTGCTAATTCGTCCTTCTTTTCCCCTATTTCTGCGTATTTATTTTCTCGTTTTTGCGACCTAAAGCACAATTTTTCTTACTGGTGACACTTTGAAGTGTTTATTTAACGCAAAAAAATGGTTCAAATGGCTCTGAGCACTATGCGACTTAACTTCTGAGGTCATCAGTCGCCTAGAACTTAGAACTAATTAAACCTAGCTAACCTACGGACATCACACACATCCATGCCCGAGGCAGGATTCGAACCTGCGACCGTAGCGGTCACGCGGTTCCAGACTGAAGCGCCTTTAACCGCACGGCCACACCGGCCGGCTATTTAACGCATTTTACGTACTTGCTCCCAGCTTATTAAATAAATAGTAGACTGAGTAAGAAGGGGGAAAAAAGGCGATCGGAGAATAAATGTACTGTAAAGCAAATACAGTTGGTCATGTAACAGTCAACCATACAACACCATCAAGGGAAGTGGAAAGTGACACAATTGAAAGAGTTTGGGGACATGTTTACTAACAATTTACGCTTGTTAATCAAATGGTGAAGAAAATAAATTGAAGGCAAAATACAGCAAAGAAGATGAGCTACAGTATTGTGTTTTTTATTTGATTTGTGCAGAAAATGTATCTAAGCTGAATGCAGAAATTGGTAGGAGGTGCTGTGGAAGATTCAAAATAGTTGGTATAGCATCTACCTTCAGCCAAACACGTCCAATTTTTCTATGAATAAACATTCCTCTTCAAAGTGTTTTGAACATACTTCAGAATATGTTGTGGAGACAAAATTACTCCTCCTTATTTTCTGGAGCCACATCTTTACTCGTTGTTCATCCTTCGGAAAACTAAAATATAAATCACACATAATCATTCTCCATGTCCTAGACACACTTAACATGGTCTCCTACTGTAACTTTATAGTAAACAAAAAGGTTTGGACACACATATTATACGAAGACAATTACAGACTCCCATTCTATTGAATTTGTCTGTCTCCCGTCTTTCAAATCTATATACATAATCGACAAGTCACTGATAAATGCATGGAGGATAGTATTGACTGAAACAACTAACCATTCCCTATCCTCTTCCACTAGCAAATATACGAGAGGAAGCGATTGTTTGTAAGTCATAAAATCGTAGAAAAATAGGTCTACAGAATCAAGCCTTAATTATAGTGCGTCTCGAAATTTTTAAACATAGTACCCATGAAAAGTTACTATCCCTCCATTCAGATATTTTTCTTTGCATCCGTAGCAACAACAGTAATTCACCATAGCTATTACACCGTCAACAAACGATGAAAACATAGCAAAATCTCTTGATATTATAAACTTCAAACTCTGCGGAAAGCACACACGCACAGTGAAGTCCCGAAAACACGTGACAATCCTGGTTTAATGTTGACAACATGCGCAGAACGCAATGCTCACTCCAGAGACATTTACTCTATGGCATCGATTGATGATCGCGGTCTCTTTTCATCAACATGGTGTCTGTAACACGTGAATAGCTGGCCATGCAACTGAACTTCCATGACGGGCTAAAACTGCAGGCCATTTCTGTTGTATCTCGTAACAGCTCTCGCCTGCCAATCTGAGGCCCATCGTTTTCCGCTAAAGCGCGGGCCCTAACCATCGGATCTAGTCTCACCGATCTGCCCGCATGCTGGGTCTGTTAGGCGACGGATTTTCGTGGTTTATCCGTGAACCCAGGACTGCGGAGCTACACGCCAGGCCAGAGGCCATGGGAGACGGAGTTCAGGAACTGAGACTCTCTCGCCGCAAGTACATTGTACAGTGCGGCATTTTATAGGCATTTTATTTGTTCCAGTACATTTTTGACACTTCGTAAGTAGTTTAGATACAGGGTGATTCACGAAGATATGCAAATTGTTATGATGACGACGAACGAATCGTCGCCAATGTGAATGGCTGGTGGCCAATGCTAAATAGAAACATGCAAATCTCTTCTTTGCATGTACAGCAGGTTTGTCAGAGAAGCCGATAATGTGCTGGCTGTATGGTCTGGGTCTACAACGACTAAAATAATTAGAAGTCGTTGGTAAAAAGTACTGTATTGTACTTAACTGGTGGTACAGGAGTCTTCATAGTGAGGAGGAATATAATTACAAACAGAGAGCTATAGAGGCATCACATAGGCCATACCTTAACTAAGCGCCTTGTTAGAGGTTGCTTCCTATCAGCTAAAGGCTATACTACTTTCCTTTTTGACGTCCCCAGCAAGAGTGGCCGAGCGCACGCTAGAGACTTGTTACAAGCCGCGGAGTGGCGCTTGTCTCGACTCGCGGGTCCAGCGATACTAATACGGACCGCGATCGATAACTGCAACCCCTAACAATGTTGATACCACACAAATGTTTTTATATGTTATTCTACAATTAAAACTAAAGAAAAAAGTTCATTTAAACATTTCCTTTCAAGAAATACATGAGTACATAGCGTACAAACTGCCAGCGACTGCCACAGTTTTCTTCCTCTTATCATCCATACTTTCTAATACAAGGTGGATCACGAAAATATGCAAATATTTTAATATGTTGTTCAACAAGTAAAAGTAAAGAAAAAAGTTCATATGAACATAGGTCCACAAATGTTTAGTTACGGAGTTACGGCTAATGCCTGAAACCTATCATCTTTACCAATATGAAGCCACCGCAAAACTGTAAGAGGTTAAAGTAAAGCACGATAACATGTTGGTGTTACACCTTAAGATTTTTACTCACACGTTTAGAAGAAGTCCTTACATTGTTTTTTGTTAATTTATGTCTTTACTTACCTTTGAGATCTCAAAATTTGTCAGGAAAAAATGCTAAAACTTGTTTAGAAATCAAAGAAATATCAGGGAATTTCATTTTGAGTAACTTGTGGCAACCCTGTTTTCTGTGTAAAAATAACGTTTTTAAAATCAGTTGGTCAGGGACTATTGCTAAAGAGGTGTATACCTTTTGCTGTAAAATGAATGATATGGCATTTCATTTCTTCTCGCCATTCTGTGGTGTCTTTTCGTTCTGTGGTGTCTCTTTTTTTGTATTGGTGTTACACAATAAGCACACGTTTCTATGTACCTTGTCTTGTTAGATAAAATACATTTTTTTTGAAATGTGTAAGAGGAATTTAATTATAGTATTCAACCCAATAATATCCCATCATAATAACCATAGCTTTGTAAGAATATTTGCATCCCTCTTTTCAGAGGCCTTAGAGAAAGGATTGGCGACGAATTGTTCGAGGGTGAAACGACCTTATTTCATTCCATTCCTTACGTAAATTTTTTAATGTAAGAATCATGTTAGGTTGATGGATCAATTACCTTCGAACAACGACGTCGGCAGTCGCTTAAATGGCATGGTGTGTCGTGCCTCATGATATTAATACACAGTAAGCTCAAAATTACGTGAATACGTGATTACATCATTAATTTCATTTATCTATGCTTTTTGCTCACATTTGCCGTCTTTCGACGTTACTCCCGTCCTTCAAGAGACTGCATAATAATCGGTATTTTTATTTCCCTTGACATATTTGGAAAAATTTCGTAATAGCAATATCCGAGACCTTTGTCTCGCACTATGAATTCCAGAGCGAAACGTGTGTATGCTTTGTAACAACCAGACAAGAAAGAACCCATAGAATGACGAGAAGAAATGAAACGTCATATCATTGGTTTTGCAGTAAAAGGTATACCGGTACGTATTTCGTTTCCGTTTGGCATCTTTAGCAAAAGTCTCTGAGCAAACGATTAAATTATCACTTCAATTACAAAACGTATTTTCATGATATATCAAAGTATTAATATGTGGTACTTTTCACCTCATTACACGGTTATGAAGTCACATGGTGGCAATGCTTACATATATGTAGTTAGTGGGTAGCATATATATATCGTTATAATCGGCACCAGTGTGTTATAGGCCCTTTGCTGTTCCTTATCTATATAAACGATTTGGGAGACAATCTGAGCAACCGTCTTTGGTTGTTTGCAGATGACGCTGTCGTTTATCGACTAATAAAGTCATCAGAAGATCAAAACAAACTGCAAAACGACGTAGAAAAAATATCTGAATGGTGCGAAAAGTGGCAGTAGACCCTAAATAACGAAAAGTGTGAGGTCATCCACATGAGTCCGAAAAGGAACTCGTTAAACTTCGGTTACACGATAAATCAGTCTAATCTAAAGGCCGTAAATTCAACTAAATATCTAGATATTACAATTACGAACAACTTAAATTGGAAAGGTTCAAAAATGGCTCTGAGCACTATGGGACTTAACATCTGAGGTCATCAGTCCCCTACAACTTAGAACTACTTAAACCTATCCTAAGGACATCACACACATCCATGCTCGAGACAGGATTCGAATCTGCGACCGTAGTAGTCGCGCGGTTCCGGACTGAAACGCCTAGAACCGCTCGGTCACCGCGGCCGGCTAAATTGGAAGGAACACATAGAAAAGGTTGTGGGGAAGGCTAACCAAAGGCTACGGTTTATTGGCAGGACACTTAGAAAACATAACAGACCTACTAAGGAGGCTGCCTACACTACGCTTGTCCGTCCTCTTTTAGAATACTGCTGTGCGGTGTGGGATCCTTACCAGATAGGACTGATGGAGTACATTGAAAAAGTTCAAAGCAAGGCAGCAAGTTTAATATTATCGCGAAATATGGGAGAGAGTGTCACAGAAATGATACGGGATTTGGGCTGGAAATCGTTAAAAGAAAGGCGTTTTTCGTTGCGACGGAATCTTCTCACGAAATTTAGATCACCAACTTCCTCCTCCGAATGCGAAAATATTTTGTTGACGCCGACCTACATAGGGCGGAACGATCGCCTCGATAAAATAAGGGAAATCAGAGCGCGTACGGAAAGATATAGGTGTTCATTCTTTTCGCGCGCTATACGAGATTGGAATAATAGAGAAGATGGTTGTGAAGATGGTTCGATGAACACTCTGCCAGGCACTGAAATGTGATTTGCCGAGTATCCATGTAGATGGAGATGTAGATGTAGACCAGTGAACGTAACAATGGTGAGCAACGTGATGCGAAAGATAAGGACTTGGGGCGAGGTAATGTTTGTGTGTGTGTGTGTGTGTGTGTGTGTGTGTGTGTGTACACGCAAGATAAGTTGGGCATCGTTCCGAAGTTGTGTGTGTGTGTGTGTGTGTGTGTTTGTGTGTGTGTGTGTGTGTGTGTGTGTGTACACAAGATAAGCTGATCGTTCCGAAGTTGTGATCGGTAAATGCCGCCTTCTGTAAAAGGCTGCCAACAACCTTAGCGATCTAGTCACATCGCGAAATCTGGTTTTATGTTTGTGTGAGAACTAAACAACGTAAGGAGTGTTTGAATACGAGCGTCTGCATAATACGCTTTCGCGAAATCTTGTAGTTTTGTTGTTTTGATTATAGGAAATTACTTTTTAAACATCTGAACTTCAGAACAATATTTTGTTGAGAAAAGGAAGATTTCTCACTGGGACTGTTATCACAGGTTTTCAAAATTCGAAACTTGTAATTTTTATTGCTGGGAGTGCGTTTGTATGATTGAGGAGGTGCGCTCCAGGATCTAAAATTTTAGAAATTAAGAAATCCAGGAACGTTGTAATGAGATCTGTTTTAAGAGGGTGCTCAGTTCTCCAAGGCGTTAAACTCCCAAGAACAAGTACATAACCGTAAAAGACGAAATATCGCCAATGAAAAAACAAAACAAAAATGTAAGTTTAGTTATGGCCATCGCAAATGCGTAGTGACAAAGTGCAAGACATGAGACATTATCATTCTTTGTTGAGGATGTGAGATCTAGTGTATTATGTATATGTGAAAGGGTAGCGCAACCAGGAACATAGTGCAACAGAAGTATTGAATACCTAGAATTGTGAATGTATGGTCTAGAGCAGTGGTACTCAAAATATTTTCGTTGCACCCGCTTCTGAAAGATAAATTATTCCCCTTTCCTTCTATTTTCTTTTCCTTCCTCAGCTCTTCTCTTACTTGGCACGAAAACAGCTCACGGTATTTATTTACTTCTAACTATTGCAACTATCAGTTACCACAATAATAATAATTATTCGAGCACCTGAGAGTTCAACTTTTTTTAAAAAAAAGAAATCATACGTCTGTATCATTCAAAGTTAGTGAAATTTAACAGTTACAACCAGTTTATAATAACCACAGCTCATGTCCAGTTATTGGAACTGAGCAAGTATGTGTATTTCACTACGTATGTACCCCTTCAAAATTAGTTCACTAATTAGTTAGTTAAAGCTTAACTGTTTCCATCTATACTGCTTTTAATTCATTTAGAATCTTTTAATATTTGAACGATCACGGAGTACATATGACGATAAAACAACAGTTGACGTTTAAGTGCCAATTTAAAAATGATCACCCAAAAAGGTAATAAGCAAGAATAAAAATGCACACGGTTCAAAATTTGGAAACTTTCTTATACCTGCACTTTTAGTGTGATGTATGTGCTTGAATTTGTGCACAAAGCAGATCCAGTCCTGGCTGCATCTCTGAAGCAGCAACTCGCAGATTCCTTTCCAGCTGCCATCGAGACAGATGTTTCATCTTGAATAATGCCATTGCGTAAAAGTTGACTCACACAAGAAAGTTGATGTGAAGGCTAACGACACAATCACTGCTCTTCTTGGTAAACTGGGACACTTATTTCGAGTCTGCACCCAAAAAGTTTCAAGAGACTTCGAATTAAATTATTTCGAAATGTTCTCTCGCTTGAGAATTCTGTTAGCTTCTCCTGCGCTGTTGTTGCCAATTGGTCCGTTATGATCTTATCGAACGGATTCTGGGCTCTGTTATACTCAAATGAAGACTCTGGAAATTTATCCTTCAACTGTTGACCAAAGTTTTCGAGATGTACTACACCAATTCTACTAATTTTAACTACATCTAATTCATTTTCCTTCATGTAATCGCTCAGATAACAAAATATGTCGTAGTTACCCTACCCCATTTGGGTTTTCCAAAGTCCAAGTTTCTCTAGAAGGCAAGCATTCTCTCACTTGGAAAGATGATATTACTATTTTTGCCTTGAAGTGATACATTAAGATCATTCAGTTTCTCAAAGACGTGGGACAATGTTAGAAGACATTTTTCAGGCAGAAACAGAGCTGCGAGGTAAGACTGCTGTTCAATAGAAAAGGCGAGCTGCATCCTTCAACTCCACAACATAACGAAGGACTTTGCCACGAGACATACAACGTACCTCCACATGCATTAGAAGCGAATCATGAGTACAATCCATCTTCTGGCGAAGAATACAAAATAGACAACTATTCAAAGCACGTGCTTTTACAAAATTTAAAACACTGACTGCATGGTACAGCACTTTCGGTTGTGCCTCCTTAGAAGCTAGGACTAATCGCTCCCTGTGTATCATGCAATGTGAGAATTTTAGAGAAGGAGAAACAGCACATTCGCTTACCGAGAGTCCCTTTCTAGTTCCAGTAAATGCTGCCACCCCGTCGTTACATCCCAACACAATTTCTCCATGACAGAGTGTTGTGAACAAAAAAGTAATTCACAAGAAAGAAAATATTTTCGCCTATAATCCTCCCTTCCCGAGCTTTACAAAACAGGATGTCCTCGTGCATTTCATTTCCATGAACATGGCGCACAAAAAGAAGAAGCTTGGGGAAATTTCCGATATCTGTACTGCCATAAAGTTGCATGGCGAATTGTCGGCTCTCTTGAAGAGTTGGTAGCAATTGATTTTTCATGTCAGTGGCAATTGCGTCAATGATACGAGGCACGGTATCATCTGAGAATGGTATCGACTTCAGACTCTTGCGAAACCTTTTTCCACGCATGATTTCGCAAACTTTGACGGCTGCGGGAAGTGATAATATCTCGCCGATAATGTGTGGTTGGCTCTGAGCACTATGGGACTCAACATCTGAGGTCATCAGTCCCCTATAACTTAGAACTAGTTAAACCTAACTAACCTAAGGACATCACACACATCCATGCCCGAGGCAGGATTCGAACCTGCGACCGTAGCGGTCTCGCGGTTCCAGACTGCAGCGCCTAGAACCGCACGGCCACTTCGGCCAGCAATGTGTGGTGATTTGGATTTTGCAGTTAAGCAGAATACCTCTAGGGATGCTCTTACGGCCTTTTTAGGAAGTGATACCAATTTTTTGATGAATCTGATCCTTGTATTTAGTAGCTGTTCACGGCGCTTAGAAAATTCGATGGGTTTACTTACATGATCTGGATGTTTTGTACGCAGATGTGTCTTTAGTTTTAAGGTCTTCGGCCTATTGTTGACTTAAGTCCCCAAACAAAGAACACGTACCTCACTATTCAAAGAATGCTGATGTCAGACAATCAGCTTGTTTTTTACGCACTTTCGTTTTGCGTTTAGAACTAACGTTGCTATCGAAACAGAGTGAGATGCGAAAGATAAATGTATTTTGGCTAAACTCTAATCTATTCCGGTATTAGAATCCATACTTTCGTAAGAGAAGAGGCACTAGGCGAATCACTTCATGAGATCCCTTTTCACCTCT
The DNA here is from genome assembly GCF_023898315.1 of Schistocerca nitens. Taxonomy (NCBI): domain Eukaryota; kingdom Metazoa; phylum Arthropoda; class Insecta; order Orthoptera; family Acrididae; genus Schistocerca; species Schistocerca nitens. The sequence continues at coordinate 171,448,719 of NC_064623.1, forward strand.
ACGAATCAGCCAATCACCCATGGGAAGAGAGGCACTTGTATCACTTTATTTTAAATCCGGTCAACTACTTCTACCGAATACGCATTAGAAATCAATTTTCAGCTGACACTACTCTTGAACTGACTCAGAAGCCTGGCAGAAATCGAGTGGACAGTTACAATGGCTGTGATTAGCAATACAGGGCTATTACAAATGATTGAAGCGATTTCATAAATTCACTGTAGCTCCATTCATTGACATATGGTCACGACACACTACAGATACGTAGAAAAACTCATAAAGTTTTGTTCGGCTGAAGCCGCACTTCAGGTTTCCGCCGCCAGAGCGCTCGAGAGCGCAGTGAGACAAAATGGCGACAGGAGCCGAGAAAGCGTATGTCGTGCTTGAAATGCACTCACATCAGTCATAACAGTGCAACGACACTTCAGGACGAAGTTCAACAAATATCCACCAACTGCTAACTCCATTCGGCGATGGGATGCGCAGTTTAAAGCTTCTGGATGCCTCTGTAAGGGGAAATCAACGGGTCGGCCTGCAGTGAGCGAAGAAACGGTTGAACGTGTGCGGGCAAGTTTCACGCGTAGTCCGCGGAAGTCGACGAATAAAGCAAGCAGGGAGCTAAACATACCACAGCCGACGGTTTGGAAAATCTTACGGAAAAGGCTGAAGCAGAAGCCTTACTGTTTAAAATTGCTACAAGCCCTGACACCCGATGACAAAGTCAAACGCTTTGAATTTTCGACGCGGTTGCAACAGCTCATGGAAGAGGATGCGTTCAGTGCGAAACTTGTTTTCAGTGATGAAGCAACATTTTTTTCTTAATGGTGAAGTGAACAGACACAATGTGCGAATCTGGGCGGTAGAGAATCCTCACGCATTCGTGCAGCAAATTCGCAATTCACCAAAAGTTAACGTGTTTTGTGCAATCTCATGATTTAATGCTTACGGCCGCTTTTTCTTCTGCGAAAAAAACGTTACAGGACACGTGTATCTGGACATTCTGGAAAATTGGCTCATGCCACAACTGGAGACCGACAGCGCCGACTCCATCTTTCAACAGGATGGTGCTCCACCGCACTTCCATCATGATGTTCGGGATTTCTTAAACAGGAGATTGGAAAACCGATGGATCGGTCGTGGTGGAGATCATTATCAGCAATTCATGTCGTGGCCTCCACGCTCTCCCGACTTAACCCCATGCGATTTCTTTCTGTGGGGTTATGTGAAAGATTCAGTGTTTAAACCTCCTCTACCAAGAAACGTGCCAGAACTGCGAGTTCGCATCAACGATGCTTTCGAACTCATTGATGGGGACATGCTGCGCCGAGTGTGGGAGGAACTTGATGTCTGCCGAATCACTAAAGGGGCACATATCGAACATCTGTGAATGCCTAAAAAAACTTTGAGTTTTTGTATGTGTGTGCAAAGCATTGTGAAAATATCTCAAATAATAAAGTTATTGTAGAGCTGTGAAATCGCTTCAATCATTTGTAATAACCCTGTATATTCTTGTGGCAGTCTTGCAAGGAACTGGCAGTCACATTGTCAAGCGGTTTATTGTCAGTGGTTGTTAAAAGTTTGGTATGTACTAGGGCTGTTCAATAAAGAATGATCAGAATTTCTTTTATGGTCATAATTTCTCGCGCTAAAATTTAATCTTATGATGTTCTGTTAGCTTAATGTGCAACAAACATGCTGCAGTAGTTTCATTTATGGGACTCCTGATTCCGTCCTGTGAGAGGCAGCCAAGGTCAAACATGTTTCGTACGGCCTACCGCTGCAATGGAGGTAACATGCGAGAAACAATATGCGGCTTTGAAATTCTGATTTCGTCTCAAAAAATCTTCAGCTGAGGCCTATACAATGCTACAGGAGGCCTGTGGAGAGTCTGTTCTTCCCTACAGCACAGCTCGAAGGTGGTTTAAAATGTTTAAAGAAGGCAGACAATCAGTTTCAAAGGAAGGTGCTCCAGTTACTGCTCTTACGGAAGAAAACATCAACACTGCTGCTGTCATTGTGAGATAGGATTGACGAATTACCTGAAGGTCACTTTCTGAAATACTGAACATTTCACTGGGTGCCACTCACAAGTTGGTGACAGAAAAATTACTCGTGACATGTATATGTGCGCAATGGGTTCCAAGACTCTTGATTCCCGAACAAAAGGACAATTGCATGCAGGTCTCCTTGCAATTCAAGTTTACATCTACATCTACATACATACTCCGCTATTCACCATACGGTGCATGGCGGAGGGTACCTCGTACCACATCTAGCATCTTCTCTCCCTGTTCCACTCCCAAACAGAACGACGGAAAAATGATTGCCTATATGCCTCTATACGAGCCCTAATCTCTCTTATCTTTCTGGTCTTTCCGCGAAATGCAAGTTGGCGGCAGTAAAATTGTACTGCAGTCAGCCTCAAATGCTGCTTCTCTAAATTTCCTCAGTAGCGATTCACGAAAAGAACGCCTCCTTTCCTCTAGAGACTCCCACCCGAGTTCCTGAAGCATTTCCGTAACACTCGCGTGATGATCAAACCTACCAGTAACAAATCTAGCAGCCCGCCTCTGAATTGCTTCTATGTCTTCCCTCAATCCGATCTGATAGGGATACCAAACGCTCGAGCAGTACTCAAGAATAGGTCGTATTAGCGTTTTATAAGCGGTCTCCTTTGCAGATGAACCACATCTCTATCAATGAACCGAAGACGACTATCCGCCTTCCCCACAACTGCCATTACATGCTTGTCCCACTTCATATCGCACTGCACTGTTACCCCTAAATATTTAATCGACGTGACTGTGTCAAGCGCTACACTACTAATGGAGTATTCAAACATTACAGGATTCTTTTTCCTATTCATCTGAATTGATTGACATTTATCTATACTTAGAGTTAGCTGCCATTCTTTACACCAATCACAAAACCTGTCCAAGTCATCTTGTATCCTCCTACAGTCACCGAACGACGACACCTTCCCGTACACCACAGCATCATCAGCAAACAGCCGCACATTGCTATCCACCCTATCCAAAAGATCATTTATGTAGATAGAAAACAACAGCGGACCTACCACACTTCCCTGGGGCACTCCAGATGATACCCTCACCTCCGATGAACACTCACCATCGAGGACAACGTACTGGGTTCTATTACTTAACAAGTCACATGGGTTGATGTTAGAGGAAGATCCGGAGTTTCATTTAAACGTAATCACTGCTGATGAAACATGGCTAGATCATTTTGATCCAGAGAGCAAACAGCAAAGCTCAGTGTCGAAATCTCCTTCATCACCAACTCCCAAAGAAGCAAAAGTAGTTGATTCTGATGGAAAGTTACGGTCATCTCATTCTTTGATATTCATGGAATGGTTTATCGGCATGTTGTACCTATACACACACATAAGTAACTGGGCAACACTACAGGGATGCCCTGAAAACACTAAGTCCATATGAGGCGCAAAAGACCACATTTCCGTGAAGCAGGCTGGATGCTGCACCTTGATAATGGCTCTGAGCACTATGGGACTCAACTGCTGTGGTCATCAGTCCCCAAGAACTTAGAACTACTTAAACCTAACTAACCTAAGGACATCACACACATCCATGCCCGAGGCAGGATTCGAACCTGCGACCGGAGCAGCAGTGCGGCTCCGGACTGGAGCGCCTAGAACCGCACGGCCACCTGGATAATGCGCGGCCACATATTGCCCATGTTGTTGCTGAGTGTCTTGCGAAAATCAACGTGAAGTGCATCCCTCACCCTCCCTATAGTCCGGATTTAGCCCAATGTGATATTTTTCTATTCCCTAACATGGATAAATGCCTTCGTGGGAGGTATTATCAATCATCAGAAGCAGTGGCGAAGGCTGCGGTGGCGATTTTGAAGGATCTCTCAAAAAATGGTTTCCAGCATCTATTTGAAGACTGTCAGTAACGCTGGGACAAGTGCATCGCATTCACGGGAAACTACTTTGAGAAGGACCATCAAAATTATGAAGATGAGTAAAGGTATGTTGTCAAAAAATATTATGATCGTTCCTTATTGAACAGCTCTCATAGCTAATCCTGCTGGAGCTGTGTTGGTGATGATGAGGTCCCATACTCCGAGGAGCGTAGGGAAGACCCGCACTGCTGACAAGGCAAGGTCCTAGCGTAGGTGGTTTGCCATTGCCTTCCTCTGACCGTAATGGGGATGAATGACGACGATGAAGACGACAGGACAACACCCAGTCATCGCGAGGCGAGGAAAGTCCCTGACCCTGCCGGGAATCGAACCTGGGACATCGTACACGGTAAGCGAGAACGCTACCGCAAGACCACGAGCTGTGTTATGAAGTGTTATTCGTGACTTTCTTCAGCATTCCTCCTCACAGATCTACTGGTCAGTTCTTGTCAAATAAGAAAGCAAATGAACAATGACAGAGCTTCCTTGGTTCATGGAAATGCGAATGTGACGCTAGTAATATTTGTTCAGTGAAAGCCATGTTATTACGTAATATGAAAAATAAGTATTTCAATAAGAGCTGGCGACCCTCTCTACAACTTTCTGCGCCCCAGGGGATCGCACCCCCCACTTTGAAAAACTATTGTCCACAGTGGTGTGCCTGTGTATGCAGAAAGTAAGCTCAGTGCCAACAAAATTGACTTAAATAGCTGTACGAGGTGCATTCAAGTTCTAAGGCCTCCGATTTTTTTTCTCCGTACTGGAAAGAGATAGAAACATGCGCATTGTTTTAAATTGAGGCTGCGTTCATTGTCAATACGTCCCAGAGATGGCAGCACTGTACGGCAGATGGAATTTTACCGCCAGCGGTGAGAATGAGAACTGTTTTAAATACTTAAAATGGCGACGTTTTCCTTACTTTAACAGCGTGCAATCATTCGTTTTCTGAATTTGCGTGGTGTGAAACCAATTGAAATTCATCGACAGTTGAAGGAGACATGTGGTGATGGAGTTATGGATGTGTCGAAAGTGCGTTCGTGGGTGCGACAGTTTAATGAAGGCAAAACATCGTGTGACAACAAAGCGAAACAACCTCGGGCTCGCACAAGCCGGTCTGACGACATGATCGAGAAAGTGGAGAGAATTGTTTTGGGGGATCGCCGAATGACTGTTGAACAGATCACCTCCAGAGTTGGCATTTCTGTGGGTTCTGTGCACACAATCCCGCATGACGACCTGAAAATGCGCAAAGTGTCATCCAGGTGGGTGCCACGAATGCTGACGGACGACCACACGGCTGCCCGTGTGGCATGTTGCCGAGCAATGTTGACGCGCAACGACAGCATGAATGGGACTTTCTTTTCGTCGGTTGTGACAATGGATGAGACGTGGACGCCATTTTTCAATCCAGAAACAAAGCGCCAGTCACCTCAATGGAAGCACACAGATTCACCGCCACCAAAAAAATTTCGGGTAACCGCCAGTGCTGAAAAAATGATGGTGTCCATGTTCTGGGACAGCGAGGGCGTAATCCTTACCCACTGCGTTCCAAAGGGCACTACGGTAACAGGTGCATCCTACGAAAATGTTTTGAAGAACAAATTCCTTCCTGCACTGCAACAAAAACGACCGGGAAGGGCTGCGCGTGTGCTGTTTCACCAAGACAACGCACCCGCACATCGAGCTAACGTTACGCAACAGTTTCTTCGTGATAACAACTTCGAAGTGATTCCTCATGCTCCCTACTCACCTGACCTGGCTCCTAGTGACTTTTGGCTTTTTCCAACAATGAAAGACACTCTCCGTGGCCGCACATTCACCAGCCGTGCTGCTATTGCCTCAGCGATTTTCCAGTGGTCAAAACAGACTCCTAAAGAAGCCTTCGCCGCTGCCATGGAATCATGGCGTCAGCGTTGTGAAAAATGTGTACGTCTGCAGGGCGATTACGTCGAGAAGTAACGCCAGTTTCATCGATTTCGGGTGAGTAGTTAATTAGAAAAAAAAAATCGGAGGCCTTAGAACACGAATGCACCTCGCAGTGTCGATTCGGACATAAAATTCGCTGCTTTGGGGCTTCCAGATGCAAACTTACGCTATGTAATCACAAGTATCCGCACATCCACCAAAACATACGTTTTTCATATTAGGTGCATTGTGCTGCCACCTAGTTACTGCCAGGTAATCCATATCAGCAACCTCAGTAGTCATTAGACTTCGTGAGAGAGCAGAATGGGGCGCTCTGTGGAACTCACAGACTTTGAATACGGTTAGGTGACTGGATGTCACCTGTGTCACACGTCTGTACGCGAGATTTCCTCACTCCTAGGTCCACTGTTTCCGATGTGATAGTGAAGCAGAAACGTGAAGGGACACGTACAGCACAAGAGAGTACAGGCAACACCGACTCAAAGGAAGGCCTCGGCGCTTGTTGGTGACGTCACGTCAGCTAGGCACGGCTAACGCCAGGTCTCTTGCAGGCAGAAACGCCTGGGCGTGCTTATCACTATAAATCATTATTTTTGGACAAACTGTTTGGTATTGTTTTGGATTATGCAGTTTTATTTAGATCAAAGATTTTCTTACTATCGTATAAGTACAAAGGAAGATCATAGTTCTGTATTACTGAATCCTGTCGAAACAAACGTAGGTCAATATGAGAAGATGCTTTGCCCCATTGCAAGCTTCAGAAATTTCACAATCAAGTAACTATATTTACTTGATCCATTTTGTTATCGAAACTTACCCCAAACCCCGTTACAATGAACTCGTTTCTTTTATTTATTTATTTATTTTGGTTTGACATCGTCACTGGATATGTGAACTAATTTACAAGTGTAAATGTCCAACTGTTGCCAGTCATTAGATTACAGTCGCTTTCAACGAAAGGAATTCTAAACAGGAAACAAAATAGCTTCATACATCGAAAATACTGCTGAGCTTAAACTTTTTTAAACATGCACATTAGAAAAGATAAATATTCCCTTCTTGCAACTGAAAGGAGAAACTTTATAAGATAAAAAAATTTTATTTGATAAAACAAGTATCTCTCTTTTGCCTCTTCTTCTGTCCCCCACCCCTCCCCCAACGTGTACAATCGTAGCATATTTCATTAACATTCAGTGCTCCTCGCCCCACAGTCAAATAAGATACCTAAAGAAGAGCACCAATATGTTCACAGTTTCTTGTAAAACCAACCCAGTACAAACGTAACTTCTTCAGATTTACAAATAAGGTAAAGAAGCACGAATTCTGTTGCTGGTGGACAATGAAGTTTTTTTTGTATGTCAATCCTTAAAACAGGTGGAAATTTAAGTTCAGGAGTACACTGTTTGTTAAGAAGTGTAATGAATTTCACAATTAACTGATTGCAGAAATTTCTCAGAACAATGTGTGTTGGTCAACTACCGCCAATAGTTTCATATTTTCCTGTGTCAGAGAGGAAGACACCCCACCATTATGAGTATGCCTGCAACAGACCTGGCGTTCGCTGTGCCTAGCTAACGTCACGTCACGAACAATCGCCGAGGCCTTCCTTTGTGTCGGAGTTGGTACAGGCCGACCTCGTCTGTTGACTGACAGAGACCGTCAACAGTTGAAGTGGGTCGTAATGTGTAAGAGGAAGACATCTATCCAGACCATCACACAGGAATTCCAAAGTGCATTACGATCCACTGCAAGCATGGGCGCAGACTTATAAAAAGTACTGGGGAGAGGGGGGGGGGGGCTTGCCCCGGGAAATTTTCTAAATTGTAGATGAAAAATAGTGAGTTTTCAAGTTTTTTAAAGCATTTTAGAGTCATATGGTCATCATTATAACCCCGAAAACTGGACTCACCATAACTCGACACTCTGGGAAATTGACAAGCCTGACACATTTTTTGGATTTGAAAAAAGAAACAAAACTTAAACACCCACGGTATTTTCGTAAAAAGGAAATCTAATTTAGTTATAATCATTCTTATAGACTATTACAGAGCAGTGAATATATTGCTTTGTAAATACTAAAATTATATTTAAATAAATCCTGAACTATCATTAAAGGAATAAAACATAAAATATTGCTGTCGCACAGTAATAGCACTTTGATTAATGAGTGAAATAGCTAATTTAAGCTTACTTTGAATAAGGTTCAGGATTCATGAAATAAAAACAGTATCTCAAAGTTAATGCTTTAATACAGTTAATAAAGTTAATACAGTATGCCTGATACTTTCAGTCAAAAAGTATGTAAATAGCGGGTTTTAATTGTGTCTTACATCCTAAAAATAATTAAGTACTTGAAAATAACTAATACAGTACTATAGTAATATAGTGCTAAACTAGTACCAATATTTAGAAATTGAAAATTTAACACTATTTATGTATTTAATTCTCTATTTTATAAAGATTTTTAATATTGCTCTAAATGCCATTATTAGGGCTAGAGTGTCTTTAGAAAGGTGCAAATGTCGACCTTCTGACTGAACTACTGAATATGAAGTCGTTGATGACTGGTCGGATATCGAATTCATCCAAAACATCTCGGTGGTCATGAAGAACAGCCAAGTTGTTCAGTTGCTTCTGTCCCACTGTTGATCGGAGATTTGACTTCAGACTTCTAGGAGCACTAAATGACCTTTCTGCTGTTGTGTAATGTACTTTCTTACTTCACGCATGTTTTTTTTTAAGACCAGTTGTTTTTTATTAGTGATATCGGGTAACGTATTCAAGTGTAAGCGCAGTCTCTCAATGACTAGGTCATTTTCGAAAAACTCAGTGGATTTTTTAAAATTTGTTTCACCTCTGTTTACTCTTGTCCAACTGCAATGACCTGTGTGAGTCTAGTTGAGGCAAACCGCTCAGTAATGCAAGATTGCACCGTTTCACAAACTTCAATGTAAATAGCTTAGCAGTATTCGTTTCGGGTTTTGAAAGTGTGCTGTGAGCTGGCTTCGTTGTTTTCATACTTCTTTGGTATACTTCTATTCTGAAGAAGCGAAGGATCATCAACTTGTGAAGGTTTTTCTTTTAAACAAAATTCCCAAAAGTGTTCAGAACTATCACGCCTTCCATTCAATATGCAAATCAAGCCCTCGTATATTTTTTCCAGATCAGCAACACTTAGATGAGGGCACTGAATTTTTTAATTGACATCCTCTACTGTGTTCATTGCATGGCAATAAAGGCGTAAAAGAAATAAGTCTTGAACTGTATCATTGACTCAAGGTAGCCTGCACATTTGTAACCTGCCTCTGTTTTGTCCTCTGCAGAAAATGTTTCAAAAAACTCTAGTTCTTCACAGTTTTTCAATATTCTCAAGGTACTAGAAGCTCGCATAGTCCATCGAGTAGGGCAAAGGGGTCGTAGACCAGCTTGTTTGTTGGCGCTCTCACAGCGCATGTTTCTGAAAAATCCCATCCTTTTTTGGATTCCCTTACGGTGTTTATTAAGTCCTTGGCTAAACCCATAATATCCCTCATAGACGTCAGGTGGCGGAGACTGTCTGCAACTGCCAAGTCTAAACTGTGAGCAGTGCAGAGCACAAAACGTGCTTTTGGTTGTATATCCAAAACTAACTTTTTTTAGTCTTTTGAACTTACCACTCATCTTTGAGGCACCACCATAGCACTGTCCTCTTAAGTTGTCCACAGACAAATCAAGACAAGCAAAAAGTCTTTTAAAATACTAAACAGAGTTTGTGATTCAGTGTTGTGGGTCTCGTAGGAGCCAAAAAAGTCTTCGTTGATGATTAAAGAATCATCAACAGTACTAATACAAAATGCCATTTGTTCGTGAATCGAAGAATCACTTGTTTCATCAACCATAATAGAACAATGTTCAGTCTTCTTGACAAAAGCCAATACCTTTCTCAACGCAGACTTTCCTAGTAGATCAATGATCTCGTTTTGAATATCGTGGGACGTCCACTTATACTGCGAACGCCCTAACCAATCTTTAAACTCAGGTACGTCATTCTTCCGGAGTTCCAACAACTGAAAAAAATTGAGTTTACATCTTCGTGCTCTCTGATTGATAGTCCTTGTCGGCATAGAAATTGCACGGTAGTAAAAATTGTCTCAAGAGCTAAACAGGCGTTCTCCATATCACTATCTAACCTTTCATTCTATTGGGATGCCACACTTCGGTTAGTGATAGAATTTAGTTTCAGAACACCTTCTTTATGCGTAAACGTATTTTCCTGAAGACAGAATTTATCCATAGCGTTTTTCCAGTTAGAAAAACCTACGGAAGTAAAGGCGACGCTAAGCGGGGGGTTCCAGGCGCTTCTGCTCCCGTCCTTTTGATGTCGCCGCGGCCGCAGCGCTGGCCCGCCGGCACCAGACTTTACCTGAAGGTTGTTGCACCGGGACAAATTCTAAGTGTGCCCGCAGCGGAGGTGAGAAAACTTGGATTTCATGGTCGAGCGGCTGCTCGTAAGCCACACATCACACATCACGCTGGTAAATGCCCGCAAACACAACGGTACACGTGAGCCCCTGTTAATCAGACGCCATTACTGGATATCCAGCTGGAACACACTGCCGAATAACTGGGACCACGCAAGGAAGCCGTACCGTACACTGCATGCAGACAAGCTCCACACATCCCCCACAAAGTGAAATGATCTATGGCCGATCGCCCACTACTATATAACGATCTCGATTGTTCCAGGAATGTAGCGGCTGCAGCAACTGGGATACATCGCCATCTCTTGCCACGGTAATGATGCATGATACCCATACTAACAAACCCAACCTTGCATGAACTATCGCAGCTACTAAGCCACTACTGCTCTTACTACCCATCCCACTGTCGTAGAGGTTTTTTTCCCACGGCACGAGCCTTGGCACTTTTTTCCCTCTGCTCTTCAAATCGTTACCCTCACTCGCGTTTCGTCCACTATCTGTCACCTGATGGACCGTGTTAATGCGTAGTCTTACCCAGACGCACGGATAACATCACAGCCCAGCATCCTGTGAGCCACTTACTAGATAACTAACATGTTGACGGAGGTGACAGTACAACTTTTGGTTTGGTCACCACGTTGGTGCGGGCGTCGAGGGGCCCCATCTCTATTTTGGTAAATGCCAAACAACGCTTGGTGTAAGGAGCGTAAACACTGGACGATTGAACAGTGGAAAAACGTCATGTGGAGTGATGAATGATGGTACAAAATGTGGCGATACGATGGCAGGGTCGATGTATAGCCAATGCCCGGTGTATGTCATCAGTCAGTGTGTTTCGTGCCAACAATAAAATTCAGGGATTGTGGTGTTATGGTGTGGTCGTGTTTTTCATGGAGGAGGCTTGCACCCCTTGTTGTTTAGCGTGGCACTACCACAGCACAGGCCTACATTGATGTTTTAAGCACCTTATTGCTTCCCACTGTTGAAGAGCAATTCGTGGATGGCGATTGCATCTTTCAACGCCATCGAGCACATGTTCCTAATGCACGGCCTGTGCCAGAATGGTTACATGACAACATTCCTGTAATGGACTGGCCTGCACAGAGTCCTGACCTGAATCATACAGAACACCTTTGGGATGTCTGCCGGCCGCGGTGGTCTCGCGGTTCTAGGCGCGCAGTCCGGAACCGTGCGACTGCTACGGTCGCAGGTTCGAATCCTGCCTCGGGCATGGACGTGTGTAATGTCCTTAGGTTAGTTAGGTTTAAGTAGTTCTAAGTTCTAGGGGACTGATGACCACAGCAGTTGAGTCCCATAGTGCTCAGAGCCATTTGAACCATTTTTTGGGATGTCTTGGAACGCCGACTTCGTGGCAGGTCTCACCGGCCGACATCGATACCTCCCCTCATTGTAGTACTCGGTGAAGAATGGGCTGCCATTCCCCAAAACATCTTCCACCAAATGACTGAATGTATGCCTGCTAGAGTGGAAGCTGTCATCAAGATTAAGGGTGGGCCAACATCATATTGAATTCCAGCATGACCGATGGAGGGCACCACAAAGTTGTAAGTCATTTTCAGCCAGTTGTCCAGATACTTCTGATCACTTAGTGTACGTGTTTGTTCCGTGCGCTGTACCCCAGATGGCAACTAAATTTCATCAACCAATCGGAAAGCTGTCTGCATCATCTGGTAGTGCCCCTGGAAGCAAAAACTGCCTTATGTGGAAACCTCAATAATCTTACTGGGGAAGATAAACAATGCACAACAATGTACAGTCCAAGGACCAAGGCTTAACTTTGGCTGGAACGCCCCAGAATGACGCTCTGGCACGTCCTAGGGATTTTTTTTTTTTTTTATTCGCTGGAACAAGTCGGCACCAGAGATTTAAAATTACACGCATTTATTGATTCCACTTTTCAGAAATTATGAAGCAGTCATCTACTGTTTGCATTAAATTATCGACCAAGAGGAGATGTTTGTGTGAGACAGTTATCGCATACCTAAACAGTTGGGACGACATAGTAAGTGTAGTTGATAGTATGCTTGCAGACACGATGTAGTAATCATGAAAGTATGGACAAACGCAATGAGTTCACAATAAATTCCCCACTTGCATTAGAAGTATGTGTTCTGAAATACGGTAATTACAAACAAAAGTCCAAATGCTTTTAAAACTATATTGCCAGCGGCACCCAGTATTTGAAGAATTGTCATCAAACGATGCGTTCAGTTGCATATTTCAGACCTTTAAAGTGAAATCTGATAAAAATTTTCCACTAAAATCCAAAACTTATCCAACTGCCAAATCAAAATGCATGCACAGAAGTGCAAAATAAAGAGGTAGTATTCCCATAAACTAGCTAAAATGAAATACTACATCCAAATACTAAATGATAAGTCAATGCACTAAACATGTTATCATTAAGGATACACTGTACTGCAATTATTTACGGACCACAAGTAAACTAACTAAAGCAGACGCAGAAAAGCCCCAAATGTACACACATTTAGCTAATAAACAAGAGATAATAGAAAATAAACAATTTAACCACACAAAACAAACCCATACACTGTTGACAAGAGAACAAAATAAACCAGCCCAGCAGGTAAAAGCATGGTTAACAATACGTTATCGAGAGATGAAGCAGATAAATACAATTAACAATGAAATAAGGTAACTATCAGAAGGGTCTAATTCGCACAGACCCTTCTCCTACTGAAACGTATTTTGGATAAAATGAGTTACATTGTCAAGGTATAATTCACATACAATCTTCTGTTTGTTTCAGATAACAACACTATATCCTGCAGTGGCCATGACATTATGTCAATAGAACAACTAAAACAGACAATAGAACAACCGAAACAGCCTAAGATAACACAGGCATCAGCCCACTGATGTTTCCGCCGAGCGCAGCCACCTCAAAATTCTTATTGTTCAAGAGCACACCCCACAGTTAACTTCTGCTTGTGCCTCATCAGCACAACCTCCGCTTGAGGCGAGACATCAGACCCTGTCTGCTCACCTGCAACAGGAACTGCTGCTTCTTGTTGCTTTCATGTCTGCCCCAGACTCCCCTAGGCAGCCTCCAGCGCTGGCCACATGAACTTGCCACTCAGTCTGTACAGCTTGTAAAGGCACATCTGCGGGAAGAGGGGAATTTACATAGGTAATACTTGAAATATAATAAATACGATGGTTGGACTGTATGTGCTTGACCACTGCCCTGCAAAATGATGGTCAAGTCCTGCAGAAAGTATCATCACTTCTGTCTCTATGCTATTCATTTTTGGAACACAACCTACGACCAGCATAGAGACAGAAGTGATGACACTCCCTGCAGGACCTGACCATCATTTTGCAGGACAATGCTTAAGCACATACAGTGCAAGCTGTTACTGATTTGTTTGACAGATGGGGCTGCTAAGTGCTATACCACCTACTGCACTCCCCTGACTTAAGTCCTCATGAGTTCAACTTGATTTTTAAACTGAAAGAAACACTTCACGGCATTCGCCTCAGAACTGCTACAAATTCGTCGGACAATAGACCATGCCGCTCGAACTGTCAACACAACTGGCACTGCTAAGAGTGTCCTACGACTTCCACATTGCTGGCAACAGGTTACACACAATGCCGATGTCTACTTTGAAGGTCAGTAAAACTTTGAAACATGTATCTATTTTGTATGAGCTGTAAATAAATAGTTGCCACGATTAAAGTTCCAACCCATGTAAATAAAATAAGTATTAATTAAGTACTACGAACAGTTGTCTCGTCTGTAGGATACAAGCACAGAAACAAATGAAGAATTGTGTCCCTGAGTTATTTTTGTGAAGGAGACAGCTCCTATTGGTTTTAGGAAAGAGCCAAGACAGATGCTTTTCCATAATTGCAGCAGATTTATAGGGCACACTGACATTATCATTTATATTTTGCTTAATGTGTTGTGGTCTTCAGTCCTGAGACTGATTTGATGCAGCTCTCCATGCTACTCTATTCTGTGCAAGCTCCCAGTACCTACTGCAACCTACATCCTTCTGAATTAGTTTAGTGTATTCATCTCTTGGTCTCCCTCTACGATTTTTACCCTCCACACTGCCCTCCAGTACTAAATCTGTGATCCCTTGATGCCTCAGAACATGTCCTACCAACCAAACCCTTCTTCTAGTTAAGTTGTACCACAAACTTCTCTTCTCCCCAATCCTATTCAGTACCTCCTCATTAGTTATATGATCTACCCATCTAATCTTCAGCATTCTTCTGTAGCACCACATTTCGAAAGTTTCTATTCTCTTCTTGTCCAAACTAGTTATCATCCATGTTTCACTTCCATACATGGCTACACTCCATACAAATACTTGCAGAAACGACTTCCTGACACTTAAATCAATACTCGATGTTAACAAATTTCTCTTCTTCAGAAACGCTTTCCTTCCTCTCTACTTCGACCATCATGAGTTATTTTGCTCCCCAAATAGCAAAACTCCGTTACTACTTTAAGTGTCTCATTTCCTAATCTAATTCCCTCAGCATCACACGACTTAATTCGACTACATTCCATTATCCTCGTTTTGCTTTTGTTGATGTTCATCTTATACCCTCCTCTCCAGACACTGTCCATTCCGTTCAACTGCTCTTCCAAGTGGTTTCCTGTCTCTGACAGAATTACAATGTCATCGGCGAACCTCAAAGTTTTTATTTCTTCTCCATGGATTTTAATACCTACACCGAATTTTTCTTTTGTTTCTTTCACTGCTTGCTCAATATACAGATTGAATAACATCAGGGATAGGCTACAACCCTGTCTCACTCCCTTCCCAACCACTGCTTCCCTTTCATGCCCCTCGACTCTTATAACTTCCATCTGGTTTCTGTACAAATTGTAAATAGCCTTTCGCTCCCTGTATTTTACCCCTGCCACCTTCAGAATTTGAAAGAGAGTATTCTAGTCAACACTGTCAAAAGCTTTCTCTAAGTTTTGCCTTTCCTTAATCTAGCTTCTAAGATAAGTCGTAGGGTCAGTATTGCCTCACGTGTTCCAATATTTCTACGGAATCCAAACTGATCTTCCCCGAGGTCAGCTTCTACCAGTTTTTCCATTCGTCTGTAGAAAATACGTGTTAGTATTTTGCATCCGTGACTTATTAAACTGATTGTTTGGTAATTTTCACATCTGTCAGCACATGCTTTCTTTGGGGTCGGAATTATTATATTCTTCTTGAAGTCTGAGGGTATTTCGCCTGTCTCATACATCTTGCTCACCAGATGGTAGAGTTTTGTCAGGACTGGCTCTCCCAAGGTCATCAGTAGTTCTAATGGAATGTTGTCTACTCCCGGGGCCCTGTTTCGACTCAGGTCTTTCAGTGCTCTGTCAAACTCTTCACGCAGTATCCTATCTCCCATTTCATCTTCATCTACATCCTCTTCCATTTCCATAATATTGTCCTCAAGTACATTGCCCTTGTATAGGCCCTCTATATATTCCTCCACTCTTCTGCTTTCCCTTCTTTGCTTAGAACTGGGTTTCCATCTGAGCTCTTGATATTCATACAAGTGGTTCTCTTTTCTGCAAAGGTCTCTTTAATTTTCCTCTAGGCAGTGTCTATCTTACCCCTAGTGAGATATGCCTCTACATCCTTACATTTGTCCTCTAGCCATCCCTGCTTAGCCATTTTGCACTTCCTGTCGATCTCATTTTTGAGACGTTTGTATTCCTTTTTGCCTGCATTTTTGTATTTTCTCCTTCCATCAATTAAATTCAGTATTTCTTCTGTTACCCAAGGATTTCTACTAGCCCTCGTCTTTTTACCTACTAGGTCCTCTGCTGCCGTCACTACTTCATCTCTCAAAGCTACCCATTCTTCTTCTACTGTATTTCTTTCCCCAATTCCCGTCAATTGTTCCCTTATGCTCTCCCTGAAACTCTGTACAACCTTTGGTTCTTTCAGTTTATCCAGGTCCCATCTCCCTAAATTCCCACCTTTTTGCAGTTTCTTCAGTTTTAATCTACAGTTCATAACCAATAGATTGTGATGAGAGTCCACATCTGCACCTGGAAATGTCTTACAATTTAAAACCTGGTTCCTAAATCTCTGTCTTACCATTATATAATCTATCTGAGACCCGTCATTGGCTCCAGGCCTCTTCCATGTACACAACCTTCTTTTATGATTCTTGAACCAAGTGTTAGTTAGCTATGATTAAGTTGTGCTCTGTGCAAAATTCTATCAGGTGGCTTCCTCTTTCATTTCTTATCCCCAATCCATATTCACCTACTAGGTTTTTCTCTCCCTTTTCCTACACTCGAATTCCAGTCACCCATGACTATTAAATTTTCGTCTTCCTTCACTATCTGAATAATTTCTTTTATTTCATCATACATTTCTTCAATTTCTTTGTCACCTGTGGAGCTAGTTGGCAAATAAACTTGTACTACTGTAGTAGGCGTGGGCTTCACGTCTATCTTGGCCACAATAATGCATTTGATATGCTGTTTGTAGTAGCTTACCCACACTCCTATTTTTTTTATTCATTATTAAACCGACTCCTGCATTACCCCTATTTGATTTTGTATTTATAACCCTGTATTCACCTGACCAGAAGTCTTGTTCCTGCTGCCACCGAACTTCACTAATTCCCACTATATCTAACTTTAACCTATCCATTTCCCTTTTTAAATTTTCTAACCTACCTGCCCGATTAATGGATCTGACATCCCACTCTCCGATCTGTAGAACTCCAGTTTTCTTTCTCCTGATAACGGCGTCCTCTTGAGTACTCCCCGCCCGGAGATCCGAATGGGGGACGCTTTTACCTCCAGAATATTTTAGCCAAGAGGACGCCATCATCATTTAATCATACAGTAAAGCTGCATGCCCTCGGGAAAAATTACGGCTGTAGTTTCCCCTTGCTTTCAGCCATTCGCATTACCAGCACATCAAGGCTGTTTTGGTTAGTGTTACAAGGCCAGATCAGTCAATCATCCAGACTGTTGCCCCTGCAACTACTGAAAAGGCTTCTGCCCCTCTTCAGGAACCACACGTTTGTCTGGCCTCTCAACAGATACCCCTCCGTTGTGGTTGCACCTATGGTACGGCTATCTGTATCGCTGGGGCACGCAAGCCTCCCCACCAACGGCAAGGTCCATGGTTCTTGGTGGGGGGGGGGGGGTTGCTTAATGTAGGTCTTCTTATAAATTTATTGTGATACCATTTAATATTTGTTTCACTTTATGTTAAAAGTTATATCAGCTATATTGTGTCTTGACATGGTGAAAGGGTTGTGTTCATTAAATGCACATAAACAATCCAGTAGGAACCATTTGTTCAATGAGCAAAAGTTTCAAAGTCTGATAAAACAAGTTTTCATTTGAAGAGACGGACCTTATACAAAAGCTATTGTCAAGTGCGCCCAACAAAAGTAATGTATTTACAAACATTATTTATTTAAGAAATTACATAATTATTTATAAGTTGGCTCACTCCCTATCTCTTATCCATGCATGATCCCATCAGATTTAATGATAAAATAAAATTTAAAAGCTGACTCTTGTCTAAGTTGCTCACTGCCCTCCTTATATACTAGGCTGTTATCACTGACTGGCAGTAGCCAACCTCCCTGCTTACTGAGCGGCCTCCTAAACCAGTCACTCTCGAAGGTAAACAATACCGAACAGTATGCCATCTGTGGACTGGCACTGCATGAAAAGTATCATCCTGCTGATGCTGCCTACAGCTCCCTGGCACTAGCTCCAAGTTTTTATCACTTCCTTGTTGCACACTACATGTTGTATAATGGTCCAGACTAAACTGTTAAAAAGGAGTAAGCACAAATCAAGAGGCTGAGTTCAGCTTGCGTTGCCCTTACAGGACTCTTTCATTTTGAGGACATAAGAATGCTGGCTTTTGTTGCTTATTTTCACTTCTGATTGCCTTCTTCTGAGGTAGTGCACATAAATGAAGTATTTATCCAGCAGAAGTGAGCATGTGAAAATATTGTCTAAAGCAGATAGCCACACATCTCACAAAAGCCTTTTTGTACCTCTTGGAACTCTTACATGTGTTTTTCATTACAGTTACTCTTTAAAGATTTCAGCTCAACTGTGATTTGCACAATCACAGAACAATACATAAATGTAAAGCAGTTCTGTCTGTGACATGACACAAGTACAAGTGTACCATAAACAGATCCAATAGGTGAGGGTAACTATTTATTTTGAAAAACACCAGTGTACTGAATTAAATATTTAGCTGGCAACACAATAAATTATATCTACAGGGTGTACATGAAGTCCAGGAACACTTTCAATTATTTGTTCCACAAGAACTAAACATTGTACAGATGTCATACATATTGTGTTTTGAAGAGAAACTATGAAACTTTTTTTATAAACATTCAATATGCAAACCATGAGAGACCTGGCAGATGTCAATATGGTAATCGAATTCTTGCCGTACCCATCCCAGCATGGCATCATCGACTGTGGCAGTCGCTTCCTGTATTCTCTCCCGGAGCTCTGCTACATCGTGTGGTAGAGACGGTACAGACACCAGATCTTTAATGTGTCCCCAGAGAAAAAAAGTCACATGGGGTGAGACCTGGTGATCGGGGAGGCCATTTCATGAAACAGCTGTCCCCTTCTGTAGCACAGCCGCCATGTTTGTGACTAGCGCTGACTATCTGCAAATTACCAAACTATGTTATGGCGATACACATGAAAAATAAAACTTTCAGGGTTTCTCATCAAAATGACACATATATGATATCTGTACAATGTTTGCTTCTTGTGCAATACGTAATTGAAAGTGTTCGTTGACTTTATGTACACCCTGCATTTAATGAAACTGAATAACCAGTAGCTTTTTGTTCAAATTAGCGGCTTTGCTCCTCATTTAATAGGCTACATTTAGCTGATATAATCACAAACAGTATCAGACAATATAGTGATGTTTTAACAGAGTTGACATTTGCTTAGTTTTTCCAGTGCATGTGCAGAAGTGAAAGTAGTGTTGGCACAGCCACAGCCACTGCCCTAGACTAACAGGCCAGCAAGATGGGGACAGTTCTTGATCACTAGACTTTGCACCAATTTTTTGGATTAAATTCTAAGCCTCACCACAGTGTCTCATGAAGTGAGGGCAAGTACCACAGTCGATGAAGATCCATCCGTCGGATAGGGCCTTAAAGCCTGATAGTGCCATTGGTGCTGTTTGAGAGAAGTGATCAAATGTATCCGGACACCCCAAAAACAAAAGTTTTTCATATTACGTGCATTGTGCTGCCACCAAGTGCCAGGTACTCCATGTCAGTGACCTCAGTAGTTACTAAACATCGTGAGAGAGCAGAATGAGATGCTCGGAGGAGGCTTGCACCCCATATTGTTTTGCGTGGCACTATCATAGCCTATGCCTACATTGATGTTTTAAGCACCTTTTGTTTCCCACGCTTGAAGAGCAATTCATGGATGGCGATTGCATCTTTCAACACCATGAAGCACCTCTTCATAATGCACAGCCTGTGGCAGAGTGGTTACACGACAATAACATCCCTGTAGTGGACTGGCCTGCACAGAGTCCTGACCTGAATCCTGTACAACACCTTTGGGATGTTTTTGAACACCGACTTCATGCCAGGCCTTACCAACTGATATCGATACCTTTCCTCAGTGCAGCACTCCATGACAAATGGGCTGCCATTCCCCAAGAAACCTTCCAGCAGCTGATTGAACATATGCCTCCAAGAGTGGAAGCTGTCATCAAGTTAACCTTGACCATATTGAATTCCAGCATTGCCAATGGAGGTCGCTGTGAACTTGTAAATCATTTTCAGCCAGGTGTCCAGATACCTTTGATCACATAGTGTATGCGCTGGTACTGGTTTTCACCTTCTCCTTTCTCTCATCATCATAGAACACATACATAACATCACATCCATTACACTCACTGAAGCTTTAGGATGACACATAAGATACAAGTCTCACTTATCTCCAAGGACACGACCCATTTCATTGATTTATGATGAGGAATAATTATGTTTATTGCATCAGAAGTTCTACTCTTTGTATCGTTATTTGAGTTTTCTTTAGTTGAATATTAGGAATATTATGATCAACTATAGGAATTAAACCTTTTTAGAGTCTGAAGCTGCCCCTTGTGATTTCCCAGTCAACAATGTTATGCCACTTTACAGCACATTTTTTGTCACAGGGTAGGTAGTCAAAGAATCTTATGGTAGGATTTCCTCCCCCCATGAACCATGGACCTTTCCATTGCTGGGGAGGCTTGCGTGCCTCAGCTATACAGGTAGCCGTACCATAGGTGTAACCACAATGGAGGGGTATCTGTTGAGAGGCCAGACAAACATGTGGTTCCTGAACAGGGGCAGCAGCCTTTTCTGTAGTTGCAGGGGCAACAGTCTGGATGATTGACTGATATGGCCTTGTAACACTAACCAAAATGGCGTTGCTGTGCTGGTACTACGAACGGCTGAAAGTAAGGGGAAACTACAGCTGTAATTTTTCCCAAGGGCATTCAGCTTTATCATAGAGGGAGACTAAGAGATGAATACACTAAACAGATTCAGAAGGATGTGGCTTGCAGTAGGTACTGGGAGATATAGAAGCTTGCACAGGAAAGAGTAACATGGAGAGCTGCATCAAACCAGTCTCTGGACTGAAGACCACAACAACAACAATCTCATTCCTTTCTATTCTACACTAAGACTGAGTCTTGGATAGTGTAAACCATTTCTCCTCATAGTAAATTTATAAGTGTTCTTATGTTGTCAAACTGGTTGACTGGTGACAACAAGCTTCCTAAGGGAATAAATGTACTGAGAAGTTGTTGTCATAACATACAACTGTTGAAAGAGGTCCTGTGGTGGACATAATGTTTATCATCCTTTCTATATGCTTACGTGCAACAAACTCTTTTTTTACTCAGTGGTGAGCTACCATGTTGTTGTAGCTGTGAAACACATTCGATGTAAACAGAAAAATAAAATATTGTTACTGAAGATGATGTGTCTCTAACCAAACTATTCCTGCTTCAAAACTTTCTCTCTCATCACACTATTAGGAAATTCTATTTTTGATGGAAACTTCTAGATGCTATGATAATAATGACTGATCAGATGGTCCTTTCATGGTCATTTGTGGTAAGTGCACAAGAAAATGTGTTGTTACTGTAGATTTCATCTCTCCCTTAGAGTAGAAAGGACTTTATGTACGCAATGTAAACTAATAGACTATGCTGTTCTAACACTATCACATGGTGCACAGGCTTGTGGAATGCTCATTGGCTCATTAACAGATGGGTGAAACTCAGAGGGATTATCCCCAGGTTGCCCTATTGCAAGTGTTCTGTACATGCATGGACACTTGGCCAGCATCCATGCGATGAGGGCAGTACGGTCACATAACAGTCACATTACAGCCCAGCTGCCTAACTGCCTGTTTGTCAGCTGCTTGCCAACCCGCACCCACTGCTGCTTGTGGACACACAGCAGCCCCTTGGGTAGACACTCGAGCTGGAACAGACTATATGAGACCATACTGCAGCAGCTTCTGACCTTTTCAACAGAATGAAGTTCTAATAACACATCTCCACATTAGGCTTTACCCTACATCTACACATATGACATCTGAACACCACACATCTTATAGTGCCTAGCATAAAGTACTTATGGTACCACTACTATAGTCCCCCCCCCCCCTTTTGCATATGTGAATGGTGTACTAGACTATTGTTTAACCCATTCGGGAGGACGACGGTTCAATCCCGTCTCTGGCCATCCTGATTTAGGTTTTCCGTGATTTCCCTAAATCATTTCAGGCAAATGCCGGGATGGTTCCTTTGAAAGGACACAGCCGATTTCCTTCCCTAACCCGAGCTTGCGCTCCGTCTCTAATGACCTCGTTGTCGACGGGACGTTAAACACTAACAACCACCACCAACCTATTGTTTAACCTTTATATAAGCTCTGATGCTACTGTCATAGTCATCTTGAGGGAAGAACTAATTTTCTTCTTGTAAAATAAAGAGTTATCTTTGTGATGCACAACAACTTTATGCATTCCTGTTTTATCTAATTAACCCTAGAACATCAGGATAATAAGCTGGTGCATTACTATGCACCACATCAGTGATGAATAGAGTAATGTTCAACTGTTAAATTGAGATACATTCTAAATACTCAAATCCTGTGCAGAATAAGCGGGTCCACATATTTTCAATAGATCAATTTGACTCTCATATTTTTAACTTCAATTTACTCAATAAATTCACAAGACAAAATAGACAGTTTGCTCATCAAATCAGTCTCCACAAAACAATCTCCTGTGGCCAATTTTTAACATTATGGCTGTTGCACTTGGCCTTTTTAACTTTTTTAAATCTACTAATAGACTGAAAACAATATTATGTTACATTTTCATGTACAATATGAAGTTTTCTCTTTATACACACACTATTTAAGGATTTTGATCACAGTTTTTATGGATCACATGAGGATTTGTGGGGGGAGCTTCCCCTTTGCAATGCCTAGCCTTTGCTAGCTACTCAATAGTTCATAACAGGTATCAGTTGGTACTACACAGCAGCTCAATGCACCATCGAGTCACATCATTTGTGTAACACATCGTATATTGTAACTAATGTTAATGAATAACAGTTTATCATGCATGATACTTTATAGATGGTGTACAGGGCGGTCAGAAAGAGTCTGAAAAGCTTGTAAGACTGTTGTAAGGAAGGTTGTACTGAGAAATAACTGTAAAGAAAAAAATTAGATATCTACATCTACAACTATACCGTGCAAACCACCATGAGGTTCATGGCAGAGGGTACTTCCCATTGTACCAGTTATTCTGCCTGTTCCATTCCCTATAGTGTGTGGGAAGAAGATTGTTTGAACGCCTATGTGTGTGCAGTAATTATTCTAAACTTAATTAATGATCCCTATGTGAGAAATATGTAGGAAGCTGTAGTATATTCCCAGGGTTCTTGAAATTTTGTTAATAGACTTTCTCAGGAAAGTTTACGTCTATCTTCAGGAGTCTTCTAGTTCAGTTCCTTCAGTATCTCTGTGACACTCTCCCACAGGTTAAACAAACCTGTGACTATTCATGCTGCCCTTGTCAATTTACGTTCAATATCCCCTGTTAAGACCATTTTGTACGGGTCCCATACACTTGAGCATATGTTATGCATTTTTGAGTTAATAAGCACTGAAGTTACCCAGTCAGGCTGTTGTGTGTACAAATTCAAGTGACTCACCAGAGACAGTGTCATCAAACGTGCACTTTGTTTAGTTTCCTAAACCTGCACAAGACAGCAATAGAAAAATTGGACATAGGATGATACTAAGGATCAAACCTGAGCCAAAGGCTGAGCTGTCTCGAGCACTATCACCTATGGTATGAGAACAACTGAGGGCAATTGTGTCTGTGGGCCACATGAATTTGCACGTACAACAGCCTGACTGGCTAACCTCAGTGCTAATTATTTCATAAATGGCACAGTGTATCGCATTTTTTCTTAACATTTGTTTCTCAGCACAACCTACCCTGCAACACCCTTAAAAGCTTTTCAGACTGTTTCTGACCACCCTGTATGTTTCAGTGTCTTCATTTGTTTATGGTTTTATAGACTAAAACTTGGTAATCAGAATTAAAAATAAAAAGAAATGGTTGCAGTTTGGACTGTTTTTTTATCGAAGTTACAAGTAAAATTGCTGTTGATCCGTAATGATCTCAAAAATAATCATCCATTTCAGTTTATTTTGACAAAAGTCTTAGACACACCACACATAGTTACATTGTGGCCAATCATTACAATTGTGAATATCAAAGAACTATATAGTCTCTTCTGCATCGATACTTATCTTTCATTAATGTTTGACAAATACTGCTACATTATTATAAAATCATTTTCAATTACTTTCAGTTGCAGGAGCAGTTTTACAGATTCTTTCTTCACACCATAAATTATTCAATATTCTAGCTGATGATCAATAATATTACTATCTTCTACTGAGTTAACAGTTTTCTACTGTAAACAAATAAATTTTGAATTAGATTTGCTTTACATTTAACATGCATAATTTTTCTATTTACATTGGACTTCACTGCTTAACACACACATTCAGCAATTAATTATTGGAACTCAAATGTGTATAGCCTAGTTCTCTTTGAGACAACCTTATTTTCATACAAATTGTGGATAACCACTGCATAAATTAATGAACTGTACAGCACCTGCTTAATGCTGTCCAACATAACTAACTCACAAAATTATGTTTCGTAATACAAATTACGCAGATGATATCTCACATCCAAATATGTGAAGCTTCTGCAGCCAGCACACCGAAATATGTCTCTGTAATAGGAAATGCTGTAGTTACTGTATGCTTCGCTAAACCATGACATCAGATACTATACTATTCTGTTATTGAGCTTGTTACATTTTGTAGATCAGGAATGTCAAAGAACAATTTTGAGTTAAGTGTGGTGTGTACTGCTGTTTATATTATACAGGTGGGTTAGTATTTACTTCATTACATTTCTAATTTTTTAAAGATAATAGTTACCTGTGTCTTTAACAACAGAAACCTGTTTACAACAGTGCACTACCTGTCCTGCAGCTTGTCAGCTTTGTTACTTGCCATGTAGCTAACAGAACTTTCAATCCTTGAGCTAGAAATAAAATAATTAGTACAACTAGTGGGTAATGAGGTATGTTTTTATCTATTAATTATTCATTACACATTTCCTATTTCTTCCTTTATGTCAGATGAGAACTTTTACAATACCTTAGCACAAGAGTACACAACTCCACTTTCAAACATAAACAAGGAGACAAAGTCTACAACAAATTTTTTTTTGTGTTTTGTTTGTGATGTGTAAATCACAGTTTAGATGAAACTGTTCTTTTAATCATCAGTAGCAAAAATCATAAAAGAGTAAATGCACTGGTATTCAGCAGTGGAATTCCAAAATCTCTAAAGAGATTTCTGCAAGGTGTGGTCTGATACATTATTATTTGTTCTAATACTCTCAAAGTCCACAGTCAGTGGGTATTGTTCAACTGGAAAAGTTTGCACATATCCCTAGGGGGAAATAAGAGTAAAAAAGTTTAAGTTTGATTGTGACAGAGCTCAGGTTGCTTGCAATCTTTTTTTTATGATCATTAAGTGACATGATGTTCCAGCTAGATGAGTGCTTGAAGAGTGGCCTTTTTAATTTTTTTCATTTTGTCTATTGCATTGCTCGTTGAAAACTTCCACTCAACAGCATTTGCTTCGAAAATGTTATTTGTGATCTGAAAAATCTCCTTCCCCAACCTATTATTCATGTAAGCTGTTCACCTCGCTTTGCTGAGTGGGTCTCCATTCACCTGCCCTGTAAAACACTGATACAATGTATGATTGGCACTAACAACCACTGATAAACTAAAATAAAATTTCAGATAAATCATGCTATATTCTGGCAACTCAAACACACAACTGGAAACTGAGCTCATTGCAGCAAAATCTTAGTAACTCATAAGTTTTGAAATCTGCTTTACTACAACTGTTGTTATAGTCAGCCCATCATGTTACCAAATGGAAAACTGAAAAGATTTGTGAATGAAGTTCCTTGCTCACTTTAAAAAAATCCAAACTTCAGTGAAAACATATTTTTTCCTACATTGACTACTCCAGCTTAAAACACATTTCATTTTGACAGGGATTGTAATTGGGAGCATACAATAATAGCCAGAGTGCTCAGTGTGTTTACAAAGAATATGACCTCAAGGAAAGTTAAAGTATCTAATAGCACATCACTGGTATATACTGGAGGATTTCCATTTTAGTGCTTGATTCCTGCTGCCAATGCATTAAGGGCTCCTGCATAAGATTGTAGAATAGAATCCTAGATGGAGATTCTACAGTTAACAAAATCTATACAAATTTTCGACTATCATACATTTTTACAATAATAATGTACCTGCTATATACTCAGCATATCATAATAATACTTCTGAAGCAGGTAGGCATGAACAGCTGTTTTAAACTCTGAATAATCTTTTATAAATTTGATGTCAGAAGATCGTTTCTAGTACAGATTCTTTTGTATCCAAAGTGGTCCATTTTGTTTTATGATTGTATGTGAATATGGGACATGGATATCCTTGTTTCTTTCTGTGGTTTGTGAGTGAATACACTAGTCTTTATCTACAAGCTGCTGTTATCATATAATATTTTCATAATAAAAATTATTACTTTAGGGCAACCCTGCAATTGAAGTGAATACGTGAAGAGAGAGTCAGTCATCTGTACAACTCCCATCTCTGTGTTATCACAGATGGCACATAACTGTCTCCATTGACAGTGGAGTAGCAGGATATGTAATAGGTCCAGTTGTATCTTGAAGCACCAAAGCAAGACCAAGATTTTCAAATTGTCCACCGACCTAGTGTTCTCAAGTTATACTGTCATCCGAACACAGAGACAGCATGTAGATCTTAAGTTCGCTGCTTTTGCAAGGATGCTTTAATGGAACTTAGGTTCTCCCTTACTGTCTTAATGAAGTCTGTTGTTTACAGGGATGCCAGGTATTTTTTGTTATGCTCGTTTCTTCAGATAAAATAGCAAAATTAATAATAAAGTTGCATAGCAATGTGGACATTTACAGATTACTCCATCTTATGAAGTCATACATCAGTTATTTTATATGATGTATACAGCGGCATAGCAAGGGGGGGAGGGGGGGGGTTGTTCTATCATGCCCTGGGCACCACTCACAGAAGGATGCCAACTGGTCTCCAAGACAACCAAGATTTTCCAGAAAATATTATTAGACTAAATTCTAAATATTATATTACTGCATATTTTTCTGGATGGTGGGGGGCACCAATAAAGTGTAGTGCCATACTCCGTATGCTGAGGAGAGGGAGGGGGTCATGCCTAAGGTGCCAGTTATGTTGGCTATGCCACTGTTATATATCCCCTCCCTTGTGAGAGTTCCAAAACTGAAATGCTCATGTAGGTAACAGACAATTTTTTAAAAAACTAATGCTTACTGTATTTTGATTAAAAATGAAAAACAGACTTCTCAGTGGTGGTTCAATTGTAATGACTGCCTATCTATAAGTGATTCCCAAAATTATTCTGCAAAACCATTGAAATCAAGAAGCAAATGAAGGTAATATTCATTTCAAAGTCTAATTCTCCTAAACAGAATCGATAGCAGAAGCAAAAATTACTAAGAATTAATAATTAATTAATATAGGTATTTAGTCTTTTGTTAATGCTGAAGTCAAAGTTACAGATTTTTTTTTTAATGTCAGAGTAAATGAATCCATTGAATATTATATGACAGCAATTATAACAGAGAATTAAAGTTTCTAAAACTCAGCACACTGAGGTAAGAGATAAATGACTCTTATAAAACTGGAGTAATTCATCAACTAGTACAAAGAAGCCAAGACATAGTCAAAATATTTAATCATTAATTTATAAATAGCATTAAGTCTCAAATTACCCACCAGGCAGTCCTTCATTTATATTAGAAAATGTTTAAACTAGCACTAATATTTGGTCAACATACATCCCTTTTCCTTGGCAAACCCACATCCTATACACCTTTCTTTGATTCGTTGTGCCCAGTTAAGGAGCACACTTGAACTTGTTAATTTGGTCTGACAACTTCCTTTTCATCTTCTTCTTTCCAGTTTCTCTTTCTGAATTGAAATTTCTCATAATTAGAGATGGGAAGAAGCAATTTGTGTTTTGGCTGGCCAGTGTGGCTGAGTGGTTCTAGGCGCTTCAGTTTGGAACTGCGCAACCGCTACGGTCGCAGGTTTGAATCCTGCCTCGGGCATGGATGTGTGTGATGTCCTTAGGTTAGTTAGGTTTAAGTAGTTCTAAGTTCTAGGGTACTGATGACCTAAGATGTTAAGTCCCATAGTGCTCAGAGCCATTTGAACCAATTTGTATTTGCTTTAAAGAAACTTTTGATATTACAATGAAATGAACACCCTTAGCTGCTTACAGCCATTGACATATGTCAACAGGGACAGATGAAAATGTGTGCCCCGACCAGGACTCGAACCCGGAATCTCCTGCTTACATGGCAGATGCTCTATCCATCTGAGCCACCGAGGACACAGAGGATAGCGCAACTGCAGGGATTTATCTCTGGCATGCCTCCGACGAAACCCACATTCTCAACGTTTTGTCCCGCACTACATTTGTAGCGACCCCGCCCGTTATACTCATTACTCGCGGTGCATTGCCAATTCCCATAAGAGTTCGGGCTCTGTTTGTGCATTCACACAGAAGAAGAAGATGGTCAAGTGGCCGGTGAGCCTTAACTATTTATTTATTAAGATGGTATCTGTTCTTTTGATAGACATGGTTGGATTCAACACTATTTATTCCTGATGATTATGTTATATGTTCTGTTTCATTGCGGCTGTATCACACGTGCCTTGTTGACGTTGTAGTGGAAAGTATGTAGCACAGTCCACACAGGTGTGTTAAAAATAAAAACTGGTTTGTCACAAATAAAAACAAAGCACTTAAAAAGCACCTAGTGTGACTAGGGATGACTACACCCAAACTGGCAAAAATCAGCTATGCAGTAAGAATTTTTTGCAACAATACTTGAGCAGAAACAGTTTGGGATGCATACTTTGCTAGTGTACATTCAGTACTGAAGCACAGTTTCATTTTCTGGGGAAACATACACCAGGCCAAAACAGTTTTCAAGAAACAAAAGGCAATTATAAGAACAATGAAACAAGCGAGCAGCAGAAAATCATGCAAACCTTTCTTTAAAGATCTAAAGATATTACCCCTTCCCTGAATTTATATCCTGGAAGTAGTCAAGTGTATCAGGAAAAGTATGCTGAGAAAAGAGAACCCTTTTCCGTAGAACAAAAGTGTCCATGATTACAGTACCAGGTCAGGTACTGAGGTATATCTGTGTCCCATTTTGTACCATACTCTTGAAAAAAAAAAAATCACCTGTTGTTCCAATGGCTGACTTATTAACCATTTCTGAAATTGTAGCATTAGTGTTTTCTCTAATGGAGGATCAGATACCAACAATATGTTAGGTTAGGTTAGGTTATGTTAGGTCAGGTCATGTCAGGTCAGGTCAGATCAGGTCAGGTCAGGTCAGGTCAGGTCAGGTAAGGTAAGGTCAGGTCAGGTCAGGTCAGGTTAGGTAAGGTAAGGTTAGGTTAGGTTAGGTTAGGCTAGGCTAGACTAGGTTTTGTTAGGTTAGGCTAGGTTAGGTTAGTTTAGGTTAGGTTAGGTTATGTTACGTTAGGTTAGGTTAGGTTAGGTTAGGTTGGGTTGGGTTAGGTTAGGTTAGGTTAGGTTAGATTACGTTAGGTTAGGTTAGGTTAGGTTAGGTTATTTTACGTTAGTTTAGGTTGGGTTGGGTTAGGTTAGGTTAGGTTAGGTTAGGTGAGGTTAGGTTAGGTTAGTCATCAGTGTAATGCTTCATTGGATTTTATTGTTGGATAAATATCTCTAGTTTTCTTTTAATCCTCATTTTATTCTCATTAGTGGGCCCATAGATTTTTCTGGTAACTTTTTCCTCAGTTTTGAGTGGCTTCCTAGAGATGTTGAATGAGACACATTGTGCTCTAGGCAAAATAGCTGGCTTTCGGTGTCAGAGTGTGACATTACAGGATATCACTCATTTGTTTTAGTTATTCCATACAGTTTCTTCAGCTTGGCAACTCTTATTAAATTGCTTTGACTGTCTAGTCCAGACAGCAGTATTTCTCTGAGATATTTAAAAGAAGACAGATATGTAGCTATCCCATATGTTGTTTGTTGTGGAAATTTTGTGATATGATGTAAATTTATGTCAAATGTGTCTTTTCTTATAATATTTCAATGCCTGCTTTTGATGGTATCTCATGCAACTGCTCTATGACTTACTTGGAGTTCGTCACTAGTCTTAGTGAAGACGGCTAGATAATCAGCAAAACCTATACATTACACTCTGCTTCTTTATTCTGTGGCCCTCAAGTTTATATTCTCAATTTCCTTATCCAATTCTCTGATGACTTTGTCTAATGTTGCATTAAACAGAATGAGTGTATCAGAGGAGGTTATTTCCTTGTTGAGTTCCTCTGCATGCTTAAAACAGCTTAGATATTTCACCACGAAATTTCACTGAAGATGTTCAGTTGGTTAGAGTCTGAAAGGTTAATTTTCCTGTCTTCCTGTCTACTCTGAACTCTTCTGAAGTGTATTAAACAGTTTGGCTGTCAACAATCATACACCTGCTTAAAATCCACAAAGGTGACAAATATATTGGTACTACAATGAATCCTTCAGGCACCAAAGCTGCCAAGCACATGATCTGCCTTTCCTGAAGCCTACTTGATACTCACCAGTCAAAAGATAAATGCTCTGTTTGCTGTTGAATCCTATTTAAGAGAGCTTCAGAGTAAGCCTTGTATATAGACCTAACTCAAAGAAGAGATAGCTCTCTCCTGTCACCTTTTCTATGCAAAAGATTTATAACAGCATTCTTCTGTTGCAGTCTGTGTTAATTAAGAACTCAGTTTAACTTAGATTTTTCCATTTATTTTATTTTTTTATTTCACACATACACATTAACATGAATTGCAGTAACCATGCAGTAATAACATGGTGTTAAATTCCAAGGAATTAAATGTTATGATGTGCATGTTATCATGGTATACACTTAACAAACAATACGGATACAAATAGTACCTTCTCATACCCCCACATCACCCTCTTCTCAATAGCATTGTCCTTTTAGGACTCCAACTAATCTTGCTGTAAATCAAATTTCACAAACAGGTCTTGTTGTTCTTCCTGGTTTTTCACCCTCTGTATAGTCTGGTTGTTTCCTGGGCAGACAGTTCAACTGGAGTATCTACATCTGCAGGCTGTTTATCATCCTCATTCATCAAGTGGGCATTTTTAAATTGATCAATTCAGATATTTTTACCTGGCCCTTTCAATTACTTCATATAGACCTTTGTATGGAGGGTCTAAACCCTTCTCTCATTCAGCCCTTACAAGAACACGTGTTGAGTTGCTGAGGTCCTTATGTGTGAATGGTGTTTCTTTTGCCGTGTGGGTATATTGTACAGGTTTCTGCTGATACATTTGCTGTTTCAGTTGTGACACAAACTGAGGTATATCTGCGTCCCATTTTGTACCATACTCTTGAAAAAAAAAAAAAAATCACCTGTTGTTCCAATGGCTGACCTATTAACCATTTCTGAAATTGTAGCATTAGTGTTTTCTCTAATGGAGCATCAGATACCAACAAGGGTTACTGGTATTATTTGAGTCCATTTAGCAGTTGCATGGACATGGATGGCTGCTTTAAATGTGTGACAAAACCTTTCAATTTGTCCATTTGACTGAGGATGATATGCTGTAGTTTACAACCACTTACTTTTGATAGTGCTTGGAATAGCTCAGAGTTAAACTATATTCCATGATCAGCCATTATTTGGTAAGGTGTGCAAAAGCTAGTGATCCAGCATCTGAAAAATGCTCATGCTACTGATTGTACTTTTATGTCTTGAAGAGGTATTACCTCTGCCCAGTTTGTGACTCTATTGATGTATCTTGAACAATAATGACATCCATCAGATGGAAGCATTGGTCGTACCAAGTAAAGGTGAATGATTTTGAAACATTCATTACTAAGAATGTGTCCTAATGGCATTTTAACATACCGTGATACTTTGTTTTTCTGACAACCACTACATGTTTTAGCCCAATTTTAAACATCCTTTTTTATACTGATCCAGAAAAACATTGATGTGATCATGTATACTGTCATCTTAATGTCTGGATGAGCCAAAGTGTAACAGAATTACAAAATAGGATATCTAAATGCTTCAGGAATATAAGGGTGAATACACGTCAAGCCACAATTGTTTCCCTCCATTGCTAAACGGTATTTTATTTAAGTTATGTATGATGGCTGGACTGTAGTTTGTGAAGCTCTTCATCTTCTTGTGCTTGAACTATATCATCATAGTTAATTGGAACTAATTCTGCAAGCCTTGATAAGCTATCAACAACATTTTCTTCACCAGATGATTGTCACAGATCTGTAGTAAGCTGCAAAATGTACTGGAGATAACGTAATTAGATTGGTGTTGCTTTCTCATTCTTCTGTATAAGTGCATATGTTAGAGCAGTATGATCAGTATAAATAATGAAATTTCTTCATTCTAACAGATATCTGAAATATGTGACAGCCATATGTAGGCTATACTAAGCAGCTTTTTGCCGTGTGTGGAATACTTCTGCAGTACCATTGTGAACTCTTTTGAAAAAAAAAAAAAAATTCGATTGGTCTCCATTGTTTATCTTGCCACTGTTACAGTGCAGAACCACAGCAAAATCTGATTCATCCACAAATAATATGAGTTTATGGTACAAATTACGAAAGTCGAAAATGGAGCTTTTGTGAGATCTTTGCATGTTTGGAAATGAGCATTTGCTTCTTCTGTCCAGTCAATATATCTTCAATCATTTTTAGTTGTACCATGTAAGGGGGTAGGAAGTAAAAAATTTAAAAAATATCGATTTTCAAAAATATGCCTATTTTGTAGTGCTGAACAGTTTGATGTATAAACATAAATTTGAGAGATTGTAAGGCACATTATTTGGTCTTAAGTGTACCAATATACAGTGCCACATCCCTTTGCACAGTGTTCTTCTGTCATACATAAGTGTATTTCCCTCTGTAGAATTTGAATGTTTATATTTTCGCTGGAGTTTATTATACATGAAACAAAGGACTGTTGATATCGATACTTTCTCATGCTATAGACATGTATTGTGTTGATCGCTGGTTTTGCTTGTTCAGTGTTTTGGAAGGCTTGCAGTGTGGTGTCGTGAATATGAAAATGATTTTCATCTGGCTCAGTTGTTTTGTGTTTTTTTTTTGTGGCATATTATCGCACAAGATGCCTAGAATTCATTGATTCGACTATAAACAACATCACCAGGGCAACAGATACACAGTAAAGGGTGCTACAACAAATGTTACACCAGTGGCTCCAGGCTGCAACCTCTCAGAGCCAGTAAACAAATCACTGCCGAGTGCTTCAAGAAGGAAAATGTTTTTTGTGCTAATGAAAATGGAGGCTGTGAATCTGAAGGTTCGTGTAATACTATTGTTGATGTTAACATACTCTCACAGTTAATGAGACTGAGCTGAATTGTAACATATCCTCAATAGAAACAAGGACACCAAATAAAAACCCAAAACCCACCACAGAAGAAGAGCATATATTACTGGAACTAAGTCCAAAATGCAAAAGCAATAAAGATGAAGAACAGTGGTAAACTGCTGCACAAAGGAAAAAAGAAAAGCCTAGCAAATCAGTGCCCATGAGAACTTCAGTAATAAGAAAGATGACGTCTCAACATTTGGGAGTTGATTTTTTAAGGTACAGCAAAAAGCTGGAAGTTAAATATTAATGGCAAGAAACATAAACATACTAATCAAATACAGACTGAGAATTTTATTAGTAAGCAAAAAAAATTAAGCTCAGAATTCTACATCAAAATCTGCAATATCTGAGTAATAAAAAACTGGAAGTAGAACTACTGGCAAATGAAATATGCCCAGATATATTCTGTATAAGTGAACATGGGTTAAAAGAAAATGAAATTTGTAGCCGTACCATAAAAAATTATGTTCTTGTAAACTATTTCTGTAGATCAGAATATAGAGGTGGAGGAGTAACTAAATTTACCCAAACAGCAGAGACTTATGATAGTAGTATGAATGATGCACACAAAACCTTTACCAAAATGCAAAGAAAAACATTTTGAAATCACAGGTATCGTCTGCAATGAGTTAAGAGTATTCTGTGTGTACTGATCACCAAGTGGCAAAATAAATTCTTTCCTCAAAAAAATGTCCATTATACTAGAAAAAAATAAAATAAAAAAAGGAAGATTGTGTAATATGTGGTGATTTTAACACTGATATGGGAAGAGAGACACAGAGAAAGCAAAAATTTGAAGCACTGTTACTACAATACAACATGAAGGCAACTGTTCGGACACCAAACTGAGTCAATTATTGACAGTATTATCACTAATAAAGATAGCAATGCATATACAACAATGGTTCTACAAACAGGAATTTCTGATCATTTTGGACAGCTTTGTGAAGTATATGGAAATCTGAACTCACAAAAGGAAGATAAAAGTGTAGAAAGAGATGTCAGGCTTATCAGCTAACAAAATATCAACATCTTCAAAGTTTTGTTAAGAAAAGAACAGTGCACCAACACACTTCAAGCCCAGGGTACAGATGAAAAATACAATGCTTTCCAAGACACCATAGCATATTACTTCAACTTAGCATTTCCAAAAACCAAGAGGAAAAGAAACAATCTTGAAAATAAGTAGTGGATCACGAAGGAAATAATAGAACAACCTCAAGAGAAATTAAACAGAGAGAAAATATTGAAACCTACAGTCAGCACCAGAAGAAATACAGGCAGCTGATAAGACAAGTCAAAGCAAAATCAATTAATGAGACTATTTCAAAATCAACAAATAAAATGAGAGCAGCTTGGAATATAATTAACTCTGAGAGGGGCAAGAAAAAATACTCACAAAAAACAAATGAAATAGAAACTATGACAGTAAATAACAAAATCATCACAGATAGAAACAAAAATTGCCAACATCCTGAATAACAACTACACAGATGCAATAGAAAAACTAAAGCATGGATATAATATCCAAGGAACTCACCAAACTATTGTGATGGGTAAGCCAAGCCACTCAATGTTCCTGAAACCAGTGTCTGAAAAGGAACTAACAAACGTTATGAAAAAGCTAAAAGCAAAAAAGTCTGCTGGACATGATGAAGTGTCAAACTACCTAATAAAGCAGGTGGCAGCAGAAATAATTAAGCCAGCACTGGATATTGCTAACTGCTCTTTCCAAGAAGGGGTAATTCCAGATAAACTCAAATTAGTTAAAGTAGTACCTGTATACAAAAAGGGAAAGCACGATGACCGTAACAACTACAGGCCAGTATCTTCAGTATCAGGCTTCTCCAAAATATTAGAAATTCTCATACTAAACAGACCAACTGCTTATTTGGAAAAACATAATGTAATAACTCTAGCACAGCACAGATATAAGAAAGGGAAATCAACAGAAACAGCAATTGAATCGTTAACAGAATCATTTGTACAGGTCTTGGACAACAAGATGGTAGTGTCTGTAGTTTTTCTTGAGCTACCAAAGGCGTTTGACACATTTGATCATACAGTCCTAGTAAAGAAACTAGAGAATACTGGTATTCATGGACATGCAGGAAACTGGATAACATTATATGTAAGTAACAGGAGGCAATATGTAGTCATAAATAGCTTATGCAGATCAGAAGTTAGAGGCATTAAGTATGATGTACCTCAAGGATCTGTAATGGGACCTGTTCTCTTAAATTTATTTGTGAATAATATACAAACATGTTAAAATGAAATCAAAATACTTTATGCAGATGATATGACTGTGCTAAATGTTTCCAACAATTTGGAGACACTTGAGCAAATTACATTCATATCAGTCAGTAGTACAGCACAATGGCTCTCTGAAAATGAGTTAATTATTAACCTGAAAAAACTATGTACTTGGTCTTCAAAAACAAACTAAAAGAAGAACATATGGATGTTTTCTTAGATGAAAAAGGACTGAAAGAAGTAACTTCAGTTAAATTTTTGGGCATTACAGTAGACAGTGAACTAAATTGAAAACAGCAGATAAATACTGTTTCCAGTAAGGTAAGCTCAGTAATATTTATAATGAAACAACTGGCTCAGTATACTCACTGAGACCTCTTGTGCACTTTCTATCATGAACTTTTCGACCCATACATGTGATATGGAACAACAGCATGGGGGAGCTCAACTATCACGGGAATGAAGAGAATATTCACATTGCAGTAGCAAGCCATTAGAATTATTTTGAAAAAGAAGCAAAATGAATCGTGCAAAAGTTGTTTCAAAGAACTAAACAATCTAACATTTCCATCATTGTATATATTCAAGACCATTGTGAGTGCATTATGTGATCACACAAAACTGGAGACTAATGAGACTGTCCATACACACAACTCAACGAACAGAAAACAACTGTGGTGTATTCCACATAGACTTAAGATATTTGAAAAAGGACCCAAATACTCTGGCATCAAGTTAATACAATGCCAATGCCAAGGGAATTAAAAGACCTCAAAACTGAGAAAACGTTCCCCACAACTCTAAAAAAGTTTCTGATACAAGGAGAACTGTATAGTGTAGCTAACTACATTAGCAAACAGTGATCAAAAGTTCATCCTGTGAGTGATAAATCTCACACATCATAAAAAGAACTAGCAATAGAAACCAGTGTTAAAGAAATTAACTATAATTAGGAAGTATTGATGTGTAATATAAGCTAATTATATCTCACAAAATTATTGCTTTTTTGTATGTATCATAAGTCATTTTGTACTGTGTAATATTATGAATATACTGCATCATAAGTCATTGTGTACGCTGCAATATTATATTCAGGGTGAAGCGAAATTTGCAGACTTGCACATTGCAGCGGCCAGCGATAAAAAAAGGTCTGTTGCAAAATTTCATCCAGTGAGTACATTTGGCAGAAAATGGAAAGAGAGTGGAAATCTGGCAACACTGTAACCACATGTAACGTGACAACCTCTGCCAGAACATGCTATTCATTATAAACAGCTGGTGCAGAGGATAGAGTTTTGAGTTAGCATGCAGGAGAACGATAGTTCAATCCTGGGTTGAGACATATGGTTTTTATTTGGTAAATGTAGTCATGGTGGTACAGTATCTGGCATCTTAATCATCAACAGTGATTGCAGCAGGTCCTCTAGAAAACATCTGCACTTACATACTACAATCATAGAAATGGAAGATTGGCCAGCTCTGAAAGAAGCCCTGTCCATGTCGTGGGCATGAATTTATTCACACCACTTCATCTACTAGATGCAAAACCTCTTTTCTTTGTACTCTCATCCAATGGTCCTATAGATTAGTACCAACTATTATTCTTGCCTCATTCAGGTCCATTACATTTTGTTAGAGCCTTATGTCACCAGTAGGACTAGCAACATGCTTTACGTATAATGTCCAAACTCAGTTACTATTTTTATGTGTTATCAACATGGTCGCACTAATTATGCCTTTCAAAATTGAGTCTGGAAACCGCATGCTATTTAGTATGTATCTCAATGAATTATTATTATTGTTATTTCTTTCATTTCTCAGACGTTACGTCTGGTTAAAAATGGAAAGTGACGTGGACCTTGATCAAGAGTGACTTCCTTTTAACTGTGCAGTATATGTTACATTGCATTTATGAACTTTCGGGTAATTGAACATGTATCAATAATTGCAGATTTCTGTAGTTGTATATATATATATATATATATATATATATATATATATATATATATATATATATATATATATATATATATATATGTTTGGATGTAGCTGTATTGCATTGATGTACTGGTGGATATTGTGTGGTATGACTCTTGTAGTTGATAGTATAATTGGTATAATGTCAATTTTATCCTGATGCCACATCTCCTTGACTTCCTCAGCCAGTTGGATGTATTTTTCAATTTTTTCTCCTGTTTTCTTCTGTACATTTGTTGTATTGGGCATGGATATTTCGATTAGTTGTGTTAATTTCTTCTTTTTATTGGTGAGTATGACGTCAGGTTTGTTATGTGGTGTTATTTTATCTGTTATAATGGTTCTGTTCCAGTATAATTTGTATTCATCATTCTCCAGTACATTTTGTGGTGCATACTTGTATGTGGGAACATGTTGTTTTATTAGTTTGTGTTGTACGGCAAGTTGTTGATGTATTATTTTTGCTACATTGTCATATCTTCTGGTGTATTTTGTATTTGCTAGTACTGTACATCCGCTTGTGGTGTGATCTACTGTTTCTATTTGTTGTTTGCAAAGTCTGCATTTATCTGTTGTGGTATTGGGATCTTTAATAATATGCTTGCTGTAATATCTGGTGTTTATTGTTTGATCCTGTATTGCAATCATGAATCCTTCCATCTCACTGTATATATTGCCTTTTCTTAGCCATGTGTTGGATGTGTCTTGATCGATGTGTGGCTGTGTTAGATGATACGGGTGCTTGCCATGTAGTGTTTTCTTTTTCCAATTAACTTTCTTTGTATCTGTTGATGTTATGTGATCTAAAGGGTTGTAGAAGTGGTTATGAAATTGCAATGGTGTAGCCGATATATTTATATGAGTGATTTCTTTGTGTATTTTGCAAGTTTCTGCTCGTTCTATAAAGAATTTTCTTAAATTGTTTACCTGTCCATAATGTAGGTTTTTTATGTCGATAAATCCCTTTCCTCCTTCCTTTCTGCTTAATGTGAATCTTTCTGTTGCTGAATGTATGTGATGTATTCTATATTTGTGGCATTGTGATCATGTAAGCGTATTGAGTGCTTCTAGTTCTGTGTTACTCCATTTCACTACTCCAGATGAATAGGTCAATATTGGTATAGCATAAGTATTTATAGCTTTTGTCTTGTTTCTTGCTGTCAATTCTGTTTTCAGTATTTTTGTTAGTCTTTGTCTATATTTTTCTTTTAATTCTTCTTTAATATTTGTATTATCTATTCCTATTTTTTGCCTGTATCCAAGATATTTATAGGCATCTGTGTTTTCCACTGCTTCTATGCAGTCGCTGTGGTTATCCAATAAGTAATGTTCTTGTTTAGTGTGTTGTCCCTTGACTATGCTATTTTTCTTACATTTGTCTGTTCCGAAAGCCATATTTATATCATTGCTGAATACTTCTGTTATCTTTAGTAATTGGTTGAGTTGTTGATTTGTTGCTGCCAGTAGTTTTAGATCATCCATGTATAGCAAATGTGTGATTTTGTGTTGGTATGTCCCAGTGGTATTATATCCATAATTTGTATTATTTAGCATGTTGGATAGTGGGTTCAGAGCAAGGCAGAACCAGAAAGGACTTAATGAGTCTCCTTGGTATATTCCACGCTTAATCTGTATTGGCTGTAATGTGATATTATTTGAATTTGTTTGGATATTACGTGTGGTTTTCCAATTTTTCATTTAGGAACTGTATCAATTTAGGATCTACTTCGTATATTTCCAATATCTGTAGTAACCACGAGTGGGGTACACTATCAAAAGCTTTTTGGTAATCAATGTATGCATAGTGTAGCGACCTTTGTTTAGTTGTAGCTTGATATATCACCTCTGCATCTATTATCAGTTGCTCGTTACATCCACGTGCTCCTTTGCAGCAGCCTTTTTGTTCTTCATTTATAATTTTGTTCTGTGTTGTATGTGTCATTAATTTCTGTGTGATGACTGAAGTTAATATTTTGTATATTGTTGGTAGTCATTTTATGGGGCAATATTTTGCTGGGTTTGCTGTGTCTGCTTGATCTTTACGTTTCAGATAAGTTATTCCTTGTGTAAGTGTATCAGGGACTGTGTATGGGTCTGCAATGTAACTGTTAAATAATTTAGTTAGATGTGAATGTGTTGAGGTGAACTTCTTTAGCCAGAGATTTGCTATTTTATCATTTCCAGGGGCTTTCCAATTGTGCGTAGTATTAATTGCTCGGGTGTCTTCATGTTGCAAAATTATCACTTCAGGCATTTGTGGTATCATCTTTTATGTGTCTGTTTCTGCTTGTATCCACCGTGCATGTCTGTTATGTTGTACCGGGTTTGACCATATGTTGCTCCAGAAGTGTTCCATGTCTGTTATGTTTGGTGGATTGTCTATTTTAATGTGTGTGTTATCTATTGTCTGGTAAAATTTCTTTTGGTCTGTGTTGAATGTTTGGTTTTGTTTCCTTCTATTTTCACTTTTTTGTATCTTCTAAGTTGCTTGGCCAATGCTTGTAATTTCTGCTTCTTTTCATCTAATTGCTCTATCACTCCTTGTTGTGAGATTTTAGCTAACCTTTTTCGTTTTTTGTCTGATATTTCATTTCTTCTGATCTGTAGCTTGTGTTGCCATGCTGGTTTTGTGGGTTTCTTCTGTGTGTTGGTTGGTTCTGATCTCTGCCTAGTGTGTATATTTAGTGTAGTGAGTGCTCCTATATAAACCAGTAGTTGTAACTCTTCCATAGTTGTATTTTCATTTATTTTGTTGTGTATGATTGTGTTGATAGTTGTTATTGTTGTTTCGACTTGAGTGTTATTTGGGGGTCTATGCAATAATGGTCTAATGTCTGTATTTGTGTCTTTGTATTCTATATATGTCAGCTGAAATTTTTCTTCTATATCTAACATGTGTGTCACTTCATGTTTTATTTGTATTTGTTCTGTTGGCTGTCTTAAGATTTCGTTTTCCTCTGATTGTTTAATTGATGCGTGTTGTTCTTTGTTTGTTTGCTCTGGGATGTTTGAGTCCATTACTGTATTTTC
Source organism: Schistocerca nitens (assembly GCF_023898315.1). Lineage (NCBI taxonomy): Eukaryota > Metazoa > Arthropoda > Insecta > Orthoptera > Acrididae > Schistocerca > Schistocerca nitens. Next base: position 171,489,562 of record NC_064623.1, read on the forward strand.
TTCTTCTTCTGATTGCACATTATTTTGTTCCAGTATCTGTTGTACTTGCTGTTTAATGTTTTCTATTTCTGACTGGGGTATCCTGTTATATTTTATTATTACACGGATCTGATCAGCTAGTCATTGTCCTGTTAAAAATTTTAATTCTGGTTATCTGATAATAAAAGTTGTGTATACTTGTGATCCGTATCCAGTTGTGTTGGTTCCTAAGTTTGATGCTTGGTAATAACAGAACATGAGGTGTCGGTTAACTTCATCTGACCATCTCATCCTCTGTCTTTGTTTTCCTTATTATTATTATTATTATTATTATTATTATTATTCTATCAATGGGATTGTGGAAACATCAGCTCTATTACCGTTAAGGACACAGTGTATTTCGAATCTGAACATTTCACAATTAGCAGTGTCGAGATGAATCATGCAGAACAATGTCTGTCAGAGGGGAAAATGCCCATTAGGTGGAACAGAGTTCAGGACTGACGGCGTGTTTATACTATTTGTGCTGTCCAATAGAGAGGGACTAGTTGTGAGTGGAGTAACACACCCATGACAGACTCCAATGTACATGTGTACATGTGTCCAATTTTCTCATTGTAAATCTCTAAACCAGTGTCACAGACGCATGGGATACACAGACACTGAATATGTGGATATGCCTCTGATCCTTGGTGCATTTGATAACCGGGCTGGTGTTGCCGCTCATGAATATGCTACTAGATACCCCTGTCAGTGCCATCCAGATAAAAATGTGTTTCTTTGTCTGGAGCTGCACCTTCAGGAGTCAGGTTCTCTCCTTCCACTGTCCCATGACAGAGATTGTCCACGATTTTGCTGTACTTCAGCTACTGAAGAAGCTATTCTGGAGTTCACACACCAAGAACCTCAGTGAGGTACACGTAGTGTAGCAAGGCAGCTGCGTGTCTTGCAACGCACAGTCGTTAACATGCTCCACAAGCATGGGCTGCATCCCTATCATTATGTTTCCATGCAACTACTGCATCCTGCAGATTACCATCAGCAGATGCAATTCTGTGAATGGTCCCAACAACAGCAGGAAGCCAATGATAACTTCGTGAACACCATAATATGGCTGGATGAAGCAGCATTTACTCTTGAGGATGTCTTCAATATGCACAATGCCCACCATTGGTGTGAGGTAAACCTGCACATCTGGGTCAGAATACTGGGCGACAGGTGCTTGGGTTCCCACATGTCGCCTGACCGATTGACTATACGAAGGTATCATGCATTCCCCTCAAATTATCTGCCTGATGCACTGGAAGATGTCCCACTACCTGTTCTGGAATTAATGTGCGACAGTATTTGGACAGAACGTTTCCATGGAAATGGCTCAGGTGTGGAGGCCCAGTTGTATGGCCACCACATTCACCTGACCTAAATCCCCTGGATTTCTTCCTGTAGGGACACCTGAAGGCACTGACGAATGTGGAAGAATTGATAGAGCGTGTTCATGTTGCTATTGTTACTGTCGATGCAGTTTTGTTGCGTAGGGTCGAGAGCTGTATGATCTGGTGGGTTGTGCAATGTTTGGATGTGCAGGGAGGTCACTTTGAGAATCTGTTATTCTGAGGACAACATATTCTGTTGTGAAGGTGATGTGTACATTTATATGGACATTATTATTTTCACTGGTCGCTAATGCATGACATCTTAGAGCTCATATTACATTCAGTACAAATGAGAAGTAGCTGTTGTGTTGTTGTTCTGTGCTATCATCTTTAGCATCTCGAAATGGATATTGTTTTTGTAGTTATTCTGTCCTGTGACAGGTCTTTTGTTTCAACTGTCTATTTCTTGTTTGCCTAACCACATATTTGTTATGTGCAGACAAAATGATGTAAACCTAGGATACATGTCACCTAAGAAATGTTGTATATTACAGTATGAAATGACAGAATGGAATTGGCAAATAAAAAAAAATGTGCCCCAACCTAGGATCGAACCCTCAACCACCCAAAACTCTAGCCACTGCAACAACTGTACAGTACTGCTAATATATGCTCACATAGGTAGTTACCCTCCATGTGGTTCCACTGTTACCAGATTGTCACTCTTTAACATTCTTTTTCTGTCAGATGTACTCGCCGGACGAAATTTTGTAACAGACATGTTTTTATCATTGGCATGTGAGGAGTCCCTCTGTGATGCCTGAGTGCACCAATTTTGCTTCACCCTGTATATGCTGTGAAAGCTCCAATGTATATTTAATGTGTAGGCTATTTTATATACTTTTATATTTCATATTATCTAGATTGTAAGCCTAATGACCTGTCCTATGTTACAAGTACATATCTGTACAAAAGGTAGTTTACGGGACCAATAAAAATCACAATCACGATCACAATAATGGACAATGTTATGTGCAAGCATTGCTTTGGTGTGCAGTGTGTTTCTGTGGTGGAAGATGAAGAGAGCCAGGAAAGGCCTTGCTTTGAACTTATCAGTGATATGTAGCAAATGCAATGTTGGTGCATTATGAATGACATATAAAATCGTAAACAAAACAAAGGTTATGATGTGAATTTCAGGGTAGCATATGTCATGTGCTGTATTGGTAGGGGCCAAAAGGCAGCAAGAACACTTTGTGCAGTGATGCATCTTCCACCTCCTCCAGCAAAATTTGAGAGATATTATGGCTGCCTGGGTCTGTAAAAGAAGTTGCAGAATCATCAATGAAAAGTGCTGCAGAAGAATCTATTATCGCAAATGGTGGTGACAGGGTCATAGTGGCCTATTTTGATGGTACCTGGCAAAAAAGAGGGAACACTTCATTGAATGGTGTTGTTACAACAACATCTGTTGACACTGGCAAAGTACTAAATGTTGAAGTGTTGAGCAAATTTTGTCATAGTTGTCTGAAAGGGATTCCAGATCATGACTGTAATATGAACTATAAAGGCTCAACTGGAGGTATGGACATGCAGGGAATTGTCAGCTTGTTTACCAGATCCATTGCCTCCTGTGACCCGTGATATGTGATGTACCTTGGTGATAGTGATAGTGAAGCTTTCCTTGAGGTCCAACAATGTGCTCCATATGGAGCTGAGACTGCTGTGCAAAAGTTAGAATGTGTGGGACATGTACAAAAAGGACTTGGCACTAGACTTAGAAGGCTGAGACAAGATTTGTCAGGAAAAAAGTTATCTGAAAGGAAGAGAATAAAAGGAAGAGGTCAACTGACAGATGCAGAAATTGATAAGCTACTGACATATTATGGCTTGGCTATAAGACGGAACACATGGAACTTGAAAAACATTAAGAAGGCAGTTTGGGCCTTCCACAAAATGTCCATAGACAATAACCCTATCCACAACTTGCACCCAAAAGAAAGTGAATCATGGTGTGGCTACGTAAGGTCGATTGCTGGTGGTGAAGGATATCGTCACAGGAATTCTCAACCAACTACTGTAATGGAAGCCATCAGACCTATATTCATGGACCTTGCAAATGAAAACTTATTGAAGAAATGCCTTCATGACGATACCCAAAATTCAAATGAAAGTTTTAACCAATGTGTATGGGAAAGATTGCCAAAAACCATTTCTGTGGGAAGAAATACACTTGCTATTGGTATTTACGACACAGTTTCATGTTTTACTGATGGTCTGCAGAGCAGGAAATATGGTTTAGAGAAAATGGGAATTAAGCCCAGAGTGAAATGTATCAAAGCTTTGTATGTGATAGACAGTGTAGAGAAAGCAGATAAATCCTTTTTGGAGACGATAAAATCAAGAAGAGTATGTCATGGGAATGTGAAAAGGAAGAAAACTGATTTAGAAAATGAAAAAGAACCTGCTTTTGGTGCTGTACAGTTCTAAAAGAATACCAAATACAAACAGAGACTTAAATAATTATTTTCCCCAAAAAAAATTTCTGTACTAAAGTACTTGTAACATCCAAAATAAATATCCTATTACTTTCAAACTTATTATGTCTATTAAACACTTAAACTCATTGAAGAGAACTCTAGAATTTTCCAAATCTATGAAAAACTGTGGTAAAAACTGAGATAATTAACTGTAAAATTTGAGTTTCCTCTAAACATGAAGTTTAAAATGTAAAAGCTCATTCATTTTTCATAAATTAAATAAATTCCAGAGTTTCATACACCTTTAAGTATGGTTTGTATGCTGTGCAAAATTCGTTGAAGAATCTCTCTTACTTATGAAGGAATGTGTACCTATAGCAAAAATGCTGCCAATGGTAAGTGAAAAAATGATGAAATTTCAGATATAAAAACAATTATTTTGCTACGTTTTCGAACATCCACTGCTATGAATGTGTATCCTGTATCCTTCCTGGTCATGCTGACAAAGTTTTGTGAATTTATTTGTAAAAGTATAGACAGTGGAAATTAAAATGTCCTGTGGTGCCTCTCCTGCTCCAAGTCGGCATGTTTGATGTCTAACCCCCTTAAGTAATAATTCAGCAAAGTTTGGTTTTGAGCAGTATGTCCAATAAAAATTGATGACCCCTAAGAATGCTCCTACTTCATTAACTGTTTTGAGTTGTTTGTAGATTGTTATTGTCACTGCTCTTTGTTAGCTGATGTGATTCTCATTCAACTGCTTAAAGAGCAAATTTAGATGCTTGACATGTTGCTTTGGAAATTCAAATGCTATTAAAATAACATCTAAATGTGGGAATCAGAAATCTAGTTCTCTTACAACTTCAAGTATAGATCTCCGAAATGTGCTAGGTGCATTACAAAGTCCAAAGAGCACAGAATTAAATTTAGAATGCCAAGAAGTGTAATAATAGTGGATTTTGGTTTCTTTTTCAGCTAATGGAATTTGGTAATATGCTTCCAGTAGTTCAGTCCTTACATCATCAGTTCATGGAACTGGATACTAGTATGGGATATTCCTGTCATTCAGATGGTGATAATCTCCACAACCGCACCACTGACCATCTGGCTTCATAATAATGTGTAGTAGACTAGTCCATGATGATTGTCATGGATGTATAATACCATTACATAACAGACACTGAAATTCTTCTTTAGCAGTTTGAAATTTATGTGGGTTCAGTCTATAAGTTCTGCTAGTGGACTACTAGATGTACTAAAGTAATCCTGCACTTTGTGCTTCAACAACTTTGGTACAATAGTTGGTTTTATTAGCTCAGAAATTTCTTCAAAAGTTTGGAAAACTGGCATGTTCCATAAAGTGAGCTTACTGAGTTTTCAGTATCCACAGTGGTTATCTCTCCAGAAATTTTTAATTTGGTGATATTGTCTATCGACTTTTTATTTTTTAGGTAGATTAAATGATGATGATGAAGTAAAATGGGCCTCAGTACACCTTGTGACACATGTGCTACAATGAACAGCCTTTCAAATTGTGTTTGAGCCATAAATCAATTGTTAACAACTTTGAACCATAAATATTTATCTCTGACTCATTTGTAGCATAGATATTGAAGTCAGAAAGTTTTATTTTCTTGACTTTTTAAAACTTCGATAACACACAAATCTCCACTACTTTCTAGCAGAATATATCTTCCATCATTTTGATCTTTAACAAACAGGCATTGGTAGCTTGATGTGGGTACTTGGGTAAAACACTCATCTGTTGTTGTGCCTATTCTTCAGTTGTTTAGAGAAGCTCTTGGACTGATACTGGCAATTATGCTGTCAGAATGGACTGAACCGATGAAATTTGAACCTCCTCAATGGAGTGCATTTTGACTATACAATGTGCCATTTGAGCAATCTTATCTACTGACTTGACAGTTCATCAGATATTACTAAAATACTTTGAACACTGCTGGGAAGTGTTGTGATGCAGACAGAGCTAGTTATGTTAATTTAAAGAGTAAATGCTGATCAGAAATCAGGTTAGCAAAGTGTAAGGCAAATGATAATTACATTAATAAGTTCCACAACCAGTGGTGTAATTACAACTGATGAGAACAATAAATATTATATTGCAGAAGAGCAGCTTTTGACCATATATAAAGAAAATGAAGGGTGTTAAATAAAAAAAAAAAAAAAAAACTCGAATAGTTCGGAATCCAATCCAATTCCGAACTATTCGAGTTTTTTTTTTTTTTTTTATTTAACACCCTTCATTTTCTTTATATATGGTCAAAAGCTACTCTTCTGCAATATAATATTTATTGTTCTCATCAGTTGTAATTACACCACTGGTTGTGGAACTTATTAATGTAATTATCATTTGCCTTACACTTTGCTAACCTGATTTCTGATCAGCATTTACTCTTTAAATTAACATAACTAGCTCTGTCTGCATCACAATTTTTATATTTATCACAGTAAATCATAACTAATGTTCTAAGCCTCTGCAGAGTGGGTGTGAACCATTTGGATTTAATCATGTTTTCAGACTCTTGCTGTGTTTCTGTTCAGAACTTTTGTTCAACAGATCTTAAAAATGTCATCTGCAACTGGGTCCTGTAGCTGGTCATACAGTAGCTGAATATGTTTTGAGGCAGTCAGATATAGATTTATTAATTTTTATTTTTAACTGTATACCTTCATAGTATGAAAGAACAATCATAACTCATAGAAATATTTTTCAACATTGGTAATGGCATTATCAAGACAGGATGACCACATTATTGGATTTTTATTAACACAATATAGATAACGTGATCTCAGCATAGTCTGTAGATAAAGCTGCTTTATTTATTTATTTATTTATTCCATGTGATCTGATGGTACACAGTGTGTTGCAGATGTCGGAAAATATCATTTAACATTGTTAACATATATTAACATAGGCCTATGGTATCCTAATGTATTATATTGCTCAATTGTTTTCAATTTAACACAAACAGCAAGATTACTGTTCTAAGTATTCATTTACAGAGTAAAAACAGTTACACAACAAATATGACTTCAAGGCTTAGCTAAATTTTATGTTGTCTTCAATGGACTTAATACTAGTGAGAAGATTGTTGAACAGTTGGAGGCCCATGTGGAAAGCTTCCTTTTTACACAGTTGAGTGTTTGTATTTATAACATGCAGGTTTGAGTTTTTCCTGGTGTTGTGTTCATGTATTTCATTATTTTTTACGACTCTGGGGTCAGTTGGCACTATGTGGTTTCTGAAAAATTTTAGAGTCTCGAGAATGTAGAGGCAAGGCAGTGTAAGGATTTCCAACTTTCTGAAGATGGGTTTGCAGGAGTCTCTGGGTTTGCTCCCAGTAATAATCCTCATTGCTCTCTTCTGGATTCTGAATGTGCTCAGAGCAGTTGGAGAATTTCCCCAGAATATTACACCATATTTTAGGTGGGCTTGTATGTAAGCATAGTACACACTGGTTAATGTTTTCAGGCTAGCACACTCAGTGCATAACAGCCAGTACAAATCCTGGCATTTACCTTTCCTGTATGTGTATTCCATTTCAGGTTATCTTGAACCCACAGACCCAAGAATTTGAAAACAGTGTCGGTATCTATTGACTGGTTATTTACAGTGACAAATTAATGTTTATATATCCAATGATTAATATTCTGTATTTGCTCAATTTTTCAAAGTATACGATTATTTTTTCTAAGACCTGTGTAGAGGGGTAATTTACTCAGCAATTGAAACACATACATTTTAAACACCATTTTGTTATGAAGTTCTAATGTGGAAAATAATGTTCTGTGTTTAGCAGGTGTGGTAGCTGATTTGCACATGAAATAACATGCATAGAAATGGTAAGAAGATTGTTAATTGAAATGCATCAAATTTGTCTTGGAATGCCTTTCATGGGGATCATTACAGTTTAGGGAGTATCCTTGACCAGTTCATTACTTGCTTTTGAAGAAATTTTCTCCTTAGCGTGAACCAAAGCACTGCTAAGGAACTGCGTGACCCATCAGTGTAAACAAGTGGTAATCTGAAGGAGCCAAATCTGGTGAGTAAGCTGCACGGTGTAGAACTTCCCAGCCGAGTGCTTCCAATGTGTTGCAGACCAGTTTTGCCTTATGTGAAAAAGCATTGTCATGAAGAGAAATGACTGTGTTGCTTCTTTTGGTGTTGTTGTTGTGGTCTTCAGTCCTGAGACTGGTTTGATGCAGCTCTCCATGCTACTCTATCCTGTGCAAGCTTCTTCATCTCCCAGTACCTACTGCAACCTACGTCCTTCTGAATCTGCATAGTGTATTCATCTCTTGGTCTCCCTCTACGATTTTTACCCTCCACGCTGCCCTCCAATGCTAAATTTGTGATCCCTTGATGCCTCAAAACATGTCCTACCAACCGATCCCTTCTTCTAGTCAAGTTGTGCCACAAACTTCTCTTCTCCCCAATCCTATTCAATGCCTCCTCATTAGTTACGTGATCTACCCACCTTATCTTCAGCATTCTTCTGTAGCACCACATTTCGAAAGCTTCTATTCTCTTCTTGTCCAAACTGGTTATCGTCCATGTTTCACTTCCATACATGGCTACACTCCACACAAATACTTTCAGAAACGACTTCCTGACACTTAAATCTATACTCGATGTTAACAAATTTCTCTTCTTCAGAAACGATTTCCTTGCCATTGCCAGTCTACATTTTATATCCTCTCTACTTCGACCGTCATCAGTTATTTTACTCCCTAAATAGCAAAACTCCTTTACTACTTTAAGTGTCTCATTTCCTAATCTAATCCCCTCAGCATCACCCGATTTAATTTGACTACATTCCATTATTCTCGTTTTGCTTTTGTTGATGTTCATCTTATATCCTCCTTTCAAGACACTGTCCATTCCATTCAACTGCTCTTCCAAGTCCTTTGCTGTCTCTGACAGAATTACAATGTCATCGGCGAACCTCAAAGTTTTTACTTCTTCTCCATGAATTTTAATACCTACTCCGAATTTTTCTTTTGTTTCCTTTACTGCTTGCTCAATATACAGATTGAATAACATCGGGGAGAGGCTACAACCCTGTCTCACTCCTTTCCCAACCACTGCATCCCTTTCATGCCCCTCGACTCTTATAACTGCCATCTGGTTTCTGTACAAATTGTAAATAGCCTTTCGCTCCCTGTATTTTACCCCTGCCACCTTCAAAATTTGAAAGAGAGTATTCCAGTTAACGTTGTCAAAAGCTTTCTCTACGTCTACAAATGGTAGAAACGTAGGTTTGCCTTTTCTTAATCTTTCTTCTAAGATAAGTCGTAAGGTTAGTATTGCCTCACGTGTTCCAACATTTCTATGGAATCCAAACTGATCTTCCCCGAGGTCCGCTTCTACCAGTTTTTCCATTCGTCTGTAAAGAATTCACGTTAGTATTTTGCAGCTGTGACTTATTAAACTGATAGTTCGGTAATTTTCACATCTGTCAACACCTGCTTTCTTTGGTATTGGAATTATCATATTCTTCTTGAAGTCAGTGGGTATTTCGCCTGTCTCATACATCTTGCTCACCAGATGGTAGAGTCATGACTGGCTCTCCCAAGGCCATCAGTAGTTCTAATGGAATGTTGTCTACTCCCGGGGCCTTGTTTCGACTCAGGTCTTTCAGTGCTCTGTCAAACTCTTCACGCAGTATCTTATCTCCCATTTCATCTTCATCTACATCCTCTTCCATTTCCATAATATTGTCCTCAAGTACATCGCCCTTGTATAAACCCTCTATATACTCCTTCCACCTTTCTGCCTTCCCTTCTTTGCTTAGAACTGGGTTTCCATCTGAGCTCTTGATATTCATACAAGTGGTTCTTTTCGCTCCAAAGGTCTCTTTAATTTTCCTGTAGGCAGTATCTATCTTACCCCTAGTGAGACAAGCCTATACATCCTTACATTTGTCCTCTAGCCATCCCTGCTTAGCCATTGTGTACTTTCTGTCGATCTCATTTTTGTGACGTTTGTATTACCTTTTGCCTGCTTCATTTACTGCATTTTTATATTTTCTCCTTTCATAAATTAAATTCAATATTTCTTCTGTTACCCAAGGATTTCTATTAGCCCTCGTCTTTTTACCTACTTGATCCTCTGCTGCCTTCACTACTTCATCCCTCAGAGCTACCCATTCTTCTTCTACTGTTTTTCTTTCCCCCATTCCTGTCAATTGTTTCCTTATGCTCTCCCTGAAACTTTCTACAACCTCTGGTTCTTTCAGTTTATCCAGGTCCCATCTTCCTAAATTCCCACCTTTCTGCAGTTTCTTCAGTTTTAATCTACAGTTCATAACCAATAGATTGTGATCAGAGTCCACATCTGCACCTGGAAATGTCTTACAATTTAAAACCTGGTCCCTAAATCTCTGTCTTACCATTATATAATCTATCTGAAACCCGTCAGTATCGCCAGGCTTCTTCCATGTATACAACCTTCTTTTATGATTCTTGAACCAAGTGTTAGCTATGATTAAGTTATGCTCTGTGCAAAATTCTTTCATTTCTTCCCCCCAATCCATATACACCTACTATGTTTCCTTCTCTCCCTTTTCCTACTGACGAGTTCCAGTCACCCATGACTATTAAATTTTCGTCTCCCTTCACTACCTGAATAATTTCTTTTATCTCGTCATACATTTCATCAATTTCTTCATCATCTGCAGAGCTAGTTGGCATATAAACTTGTACTACTGTAGTAGGCATGGGCTTTGTGTCTATCTTGGCCACAATAATGCGTTCAGTATGCTGTTTGTAGTAGCTAACCCGCACTCCTATTTTTTTATTCGTTATTAAACCTACTCCTGCATTACCCGTGTTTGATTTTGTATTTATAACCCAGTATTCACCTGACCAGAAGTCTTGTTTCTCCTGCCACCGAACTTCACTAATTCCCACTATATCTAACTTTAACCTATCCATTTCCCTTTTTAAATTTTCTAACCTACCTGCCCGATTAAGGGATCTGACATTCCACGCTCCGATCCGTAGAATGCCAGTTTTCTTTCTCCTGATAACGACGTCCTCTTGAGTAGTCCCCGCCCGGAGATCCAAATGGGGGACTATTTTACCTCCGGAATATTTTACCCAAGAGGACGCCATCATCATTTAATCATACTGTAAAGCTGCATGTCCTCGGGAAAAATTACGGCTGTAGTTTCCCCTTGCTTTCAGCCGTTCGCAGTACCAGCACAGCAAGGCCGTTTTGGTTAATGTTACAAGGCCAGATCAGTCAATCATCCAGACTGTTGCCCCTGCAACTACTGAAAAGGCTGCTGCTCCTCTTCAGGAACCACATGTTTGTCTGGCCTCTCAACAGATAACTCCGTTGTGGTTGCACCTACGGTACGGCCATCTGTATCGCTGAGGCACGCAAGCCTCCCCACCAACGGCAAGGTCCATGGTTCATGGGGGATTGGTATTGTGACCTTTTTTCAAGCAGCAGATGGGTCAACATGGTCAATTGTTGTTAATAATGTATAGTATTAAATATTTCCCCTCTGGTCCCACCACACACAGAGCATCATCTTTCTACCAAAATGATTCAGTCTTGCAGTCGATGAGGATGGTGTGCCTCGATCTTCCCATGATTTTTTGCACTTAAGATTCTCAAAATAAACCCACTTTCCATCCCCTGTAACTATAAAATGCAAAAATGACTTCCTTTTGTATTGAGAGAGCAAAATCCCAGATGTGTTTGTGCTTTTCTATTTACCTGTCTTTAAACTCCTATTGTACCCATCTACTGATCTTCTGAATCTTTCATAGCCAACTGGAAACTGCTAGTTGACTAATACCCAATTGCTCGGCGAGATATTTTTGTGTTTGTAAATCACCTTCGTTCAAGAATGCTTCCAGTTCCACATCACTGCATTTATTTTGATGGTTTTCCATGTTCCTTGTCTGCAACATTGAAGTCACCATTTCTGAAATGCCAAAACCATCATTCACATGTATCCTGTGATGCAATGCATTCATAATAAACTTTGTGAAGAAATTGGTGTGATTCAGCAGCTGTTTTCTTGAAATGAAAACAAGAAAATTAATGCTGTCCATGAATGCTCTTATTTTCGAACAAATTTCAACATATTGAACAAAAAACACAACATTATGCACAAACTTTTTCCAGTTTATCACTCATGTGCATCTGACACTTGTTGATGACACAGCAAAATGGTGCAGAGTCAAATCTTTATAACACAAACTGCATCAGTGTGACATCTGTTGTCTGGTATGTAAACAATAATTAATTGCATTCCCAAGGAAGAACACAGTGACTGTCTTTCAAAGAAATTCTTTTCTTGTATTGTTCAGCCTCCAGTCACACAGATAGTCTCATTAACATTCATTCCAGGCGAAGCAAGTAGAAAGGTATTGTGCAAAGTAGATAACTGCATATTTTACAGAAGCTGTTTTAACAATGAAGACAATAACAATAAAAGTATTTAACTAGATTTATAAAAAATCTACTCACCAAGAAGAGGCAGAACACACACATAAGTCTTTTTAAGAATCTTAGAATTCTTACACTCACTTCCCAATACATTCACTGCTTAATGGTTTTTGCTGCTGATAATAAAAATTAGTTTCAACTAAACTGTGATATACACAGTTCCAATGCCGCACACAAAAATAGTCTTCATGCAGTGTTCTCTCCTTGACAAGTGTTCAGAAAAGATATTCAGTTAGCTCCCATCTAACATAAAGCAATGAACTGGGAATCAATATGAGTTCAGAAGGAAAACTAAATTATACCTCATTAGGGTTGCCACAATATCAGGAAATCAGGGAAATTGAAAAATGTCAGGGAATTTCAAACATATCACTCAATCGATGAAATTGTTTGTTTATGGAGACACTGCACATCACTACTGGCTGGGCTTATTTCTTAATCTTTAATGTTACATTAAACAACATATTCCTTTTTATGTTTCTTGTCCAATCTGATGCATTATCTTGCCTGGAAAGTTAGTAACTCCTGTCTGGGAGGAAGAGCAAAAAACTTCTGTTAATTCAAAGTTCAACTTAACTCATTAATGAAAACAGAAATGTGGTACTTTAACTAAAATTGGCTTTTATTTACACAACTTACCTGCTTACATACCTTCAGATCATAAATACTGTAAGGTAGACAATAGTTTCTTGTTAATTCAAAATTATAGTTAATAACACATTCATAAATACAGAAGTCCTCACATTTTTGTCAACTTACCTGTTTACTTACCCATCAGACCTCAAAATTTGTCAGGGAAATATGCTAGGACTGTGTCGAGAAATCAGAACTGTCAGGGAATTTCACTTCAGGAAACTTGTGGCAACCCTGCTCATTAGCTGCTGTTTTTACAAATTATCCACATATATGGATTGTAGGACTGATACTTTTTGTTAGCTATGTGGCCAACAAGCAATGTTTGTTATAAAATTGTTGACAAGTAATATTATATTATACATAGGTATTTGTAGATGTAAACAATTTATTTTCTTTGGAAGGTGTCATTGTATTCATGTACATATTAAGATAGTAATAGTAAGTAAAAGCAGTCGTACAGTAAACAGTTTTAGTACCAGTTTATACAGTTTCAGTAACAGTTTACACAGTTACTTTTTGATGGCATTAGTGTGAATAGCACTGAGGTGTACAGCGACAGGTTACAGTTAATGCAGCATACACACTAAATTTCTATGGCCTCTCTGTTTCATGTTAACATATACTGGGATTTGTTCCAGACCCCAGGAGGTTCTCCTTCATGATGGGATCTACAGAACATGAGGAATGAATGAAAGAATGTACTGTATCATAAAATGATTTGAATACATTACGCAGTATCTCCTCAGCTGAACAGGCCACTAGAGGCACTGCTACGGCCTGTTCAACTAATGAGTTACTGTGTAACATAGCAGATCATTTGACGATGACTTTCTAAAAAGTTGAAACCATCAATGAAACTCTCTGTGTCACTTTAGGCCAAAAATGCAATAAAAGAACCTAAGCATATCTGTGAAATGAGTATACCATACAACAACTGAAAGGGATAGATGCTACTCATCATGTAGCATAGACAAAAGGACTGTCAAACAAGGAAGTTTTCAGCCAAAAAGGCCTTCATCGGAATCAGACAAAACACACACACACACACAAATGCAACTCACCCCCCCCCCCCCCCCCCACGCACACACACACACACAAATGCAACTCACACCCACATGACCACAGTCTCTGGTTTTGAGGCAAGACTCCTATATCTGTGTGTGTGTGTGTGTGTGTGTGTGTGTGTGTGTGTGTGTGTGTGTGTGTGTGCTTTGTCTGCTTCTGATAAAAGCCCTTTTGGCCAAAAGCTTACTTGTTTGACAGACTTTTTGTTGTGCCTATCCGCAACTCAACATCTCCACTGCATGGTGAGTAGCCCTTTCATAACATTTCATTATTCCATCCTTGATTTTCCATTGTTTGATTTTACCTACAGCAACTGAAATCTGCATAATATTTCATCTTCGCATTGCACACCTCATTATGTTGAAAAGTGTAAAAGTTAACAACATGCCAAGTTGTTTTATGAATAACTCAAAACCACCAGATAGAGCTCTATATTAACACAACTATTATTATTAGCCTTTCATGGATTTCTAAATATATGAAACGAGCTTCAAAATGCTGACAATAGAAAACTCGAAGAATATTAATGCCTTTATGTTTGTATTCCTTTATAATATAAGTGGCATCTCCTCTTTGAGCTTCATTTTCCAGAATGGTACATGCTTCATGCATGGCTATAGCTTTATAGCTTTTGGTGCAAATCGCTTACTTCATACACCCTTAGCAAAAAAAGAAAAAATAAATAAATAAAATAAATAATAATAATAATAATAAATAAATCTCCAGATAGATTTTGCAAGCTGAAAACGAATTACTATTATCTGTTGATAGGGTGTGGGGCCCTTGAGGATTTTTGTCATAATTTTCTTCCTCTGTCTCTTGTGTTTCCTGTATTCATAGTGTGTGGTGTGGTGTATTTGTAGACAGTGTCTTTGTTGTACCTTTTACCTCTTCACTTTTATCTTGTTACTTCAGTTTGAGTAAAGAGAAAAAAATTGAGGAAGCTGCTATGTGACACACTTGAAAAAAGAAGTTGTACTTCTTTGGTTGCTCATTTTGAGTGTGCATTGTTAGAATCTGCATCTGCAAATCATATGTACTGGAATAGTTTGTGTATTCATATGAGAGAGAGAGAGAGAAAGAGAGAGAGAGAGAGGACCACATCCATTACTGCCTGGTCAACACAAATGGCCACCATGTGCAGGTCTTGGGTTTGATTCACAGTACAACCAAGGATTTTTCCTTGGTAAGTGGAAGGTAATTCCATGACTTACGGAATGACAGTCAGGCAATCATTTTTGCACTTAAAGCATAAAACATTACCAAGGATCATTATAAAGGCCAAATGTTTTTATGGTATTTCCTATGTAAGCAAATAAATATAATGTTCTTATGTAACAGTTTATGTTTCATTCATGTATTGAGATTTTTGTAAAAATTTCTGGTAATGGAATAAGATAGTTCAGACAAGCACATTGTTCTAATTTATAGTACAATAATAATTCATGTCTCCCATTTCCTGTAAAAATTAACATAAATCATGTTATGGAGAGGAATACAGAAGAAGAAGAAAAAGATGAATGCATTGGACAAATATTTTACCAATGAAATTAAACGATAATCTCTGGTAACAGAACGACACTTTATATTAACAGAATGACAGTTTCATTTGAAAATTGCCATTTTCATTCTTCATTGCTGTTGTGTAGGAAAATGGTACTTATTCCTCTGTTTGGTAGTAAGTGCAGCCAGTTTCACTACAACAGCTATATTTCCTTAAGAGAAATGTAAACATCTTTCCATTTGCATCATTCTTTTTAAGAAAGGAAATTTCATAATCATCAACATAAATTGCTTGCACTACAAAAAAGCTTTGGCAGCTTTCTTCCACCATATTCAACCAGAGAAAAATCACCTTAAACCAAGGCCATACATTTAAAAGGTTCTCTGAATTTGCTTTGGCTGAAGTGTGCATTATGAAATGTGTGCATACTTTGAAGGGGTGGTGGTGATGGTGTTGGTGGTGAGGGTACTGGCATTCAATAATAAAAGGATAAATAGGTGTAACAACATGGATGCTTTTGGTTTGCTCTACTGGAATTATTTCCATCCACATTTGGTCTAATTCCTCCTTAGTACCTGCAATTTTCATGGCAGACTCATAAAAAATGTTCATGAACTTTCAGCACTCTGCAGGTAGAAAATATTTCTGCAACTTGTTTCACAATTGAAATAATAGGTTGTAGCTTAAGGAGTATGTTTTTTTATTTCTTGATGGTGACTAGTTTTGGACACCTATTTCCATTTTAAGACCATCTGCATCACAAGTGTGACAATACAGGCGAAAGCCTATGTACAAAAACTAACCTTGCAGTGATGGTCAAAGTAGCACTATGGCCATCTCAGGAGTAGGCTGTTGAAATGGACTGCCTGAAAACATTTGTATAGTTTTTCAGATATGTTTTGTCAGTGTATTACTTTACAATGCTTTGCTGCATTGCCTGAGGAAATTAGTTTTCAGGGTTAAATAGAAGCTGAAATTTTAGACAATTTATAAAGCCATTTGTTCAGTTCTGGCACTTATTAATATAAAAATGTAGCTTCAAATAAGAAATTTAAAGTTTCAGCTATCAGTGCTGATAATCAGATTTGTAATAAGGAAAATTTTTATTTTTATGATTTACATCCCATGTGCTCATGGAACAGTCTATGTGCACTCAGCTTTGTAATACAAACTGAAGACACTTTGATTAAGTTTTTGGAGCTCCACAGTCTGTGCATTCACATGTTGCCAAAAGGCAAAGGATGACATGCTGGCTGGTACACATCCTTTGGGCCTTCACAGCCTGGATAAGCTCATATGAGCTGAATGATTAAAAAAACACTGGATTCGGCAACATTTGTCATTTCCTCAACTGCATCTGTATCTGATTTGGAAGCAATCAAAGCTGTATAACTTGGATGGTTCCATTCACTAATGACATTTGGCATCATATTCTGAGGAAATCAATCACAAACAAATAAAGTCTGTGTGGCAGAGAAGGAGCTCATCAAAACTATGAGTAGAGTTCACCCTGCAGAAATTTATTCAAGCAACTGGGGTTTCTCAACATGTCTGCCAGTATAGTACAGTCAATCACTTATGTGCCTTCTCAACAATAATTGTACAATTTATAAAATAAACAGTGAATGTGGAGAGTAATTCTGGTTTATGTAAGATACCATTTGTTTGTTTTCTTTTTAGCAAAACACTTATTTGTTTTCTTACGGAAAAATTAATGTTACTTGTTAGCCTCTTGTTTAGGTTATATAAATATTTGGCTCAGAAACACTTAAATTTTCGAAAGGAATGACTATTATTGTTGAACATTTTACTTTAGTTTGCACACAGTGGAAGGGTAAGGCGTATGCCACGAGTGTTGTTCATTTATAATATGTTTAAAGATTTTGGTTTTATACATAATTTGGAAATAATGTACATATATACTTTTGTTTACATACTTCACATGAACTATTTAATATGTATGTTGATAGCTTTAAATCTAACAGGCATTCACCTGACTGACTGAAGGATTTAGTGCGGTTTTTGGACCAGTCTGTGGAATAGGCTTTATCATTGCTGATACCACCAAAACATGACCAGAATTGATCATTTAAAAGGATTTAAAAGTCATAACTAGGTTTTCATACAGGAGCCTACGCAAGGGTTGTTACCTACTAGACTGCATGTCTTGGAATGGGCATGTAGGGTCACACATTTCACGATCTGTATGGCTCACAATAGCTGTGAGCCACTTGCATAACCATGCCCACTACTCAAAAGTATCACACACACACACACACACACACACACACACACACACACACACACACAGCCCCAGTGCCTCTCTGCTCTGTCAGGCATCCATATGAGCAATCACATTTGAATAGTGTCAGCTGAACACCCCAGTCCCACCTATACATTGCAGCAGTCAAAAAGAATTAGAACAGTACAAAAGAGCACCTAGGGTGGCAGATTACTCGGCTCGTGGGTTGATGAGCCTAAATTCAGTGATGTTATCTCACGATCTTATATTGTATAAAAACTAATGTGAAATATTTACACCTAATACTCATTCCTTTTACAAATTTAAATACTTTCGAGACAAATGTTCAATAACTTAAACAAGAGGTTAACATGTAACAACAATATTTCAGAAAGAAAATAAATAAAAATCCAGCAGAATGTAGAACAAACAATGCTGAAACGTGTATGGTTGGAAACAAAACTAGCAAATAGCATCTAACATAAAGCAGAATTCCTCTCCAGTATTTCTTACAAGGCACCAAAATAAGATGATCTGCAATACCCAGAAGATAATTATGAATAGCGAATTTTATGATCATGATAAAAGAAGTAAACATGATGTTCACAAAGATTTTAAAAATCTCAGCATGGTACAAAAAATAGTACAAGCACAAAAATATACGATAAACTTCCAATTCCTGTCAAATAACTTACTGGCGGCTCTCCCCCCCCCCCACCCCCCACCCCTAAAAAAAAAGAAACATTGTCTTCCAGATAGTTCTTTCTCTTCTTTACAGTAATATTTTAATGGTGTGTTATGCTTTTAGCGCTGTGTTTAATTTTAAACATTACTATGTGAGCGTACTATGTAGGACTGGTAGATTACTTATAGACAGAATTTTTTATGTAAGATCTATCTGAGTACCCAATGCTGTCCAGGTATATTGTTCCTACTTTTTTATATCAGTACATCTCCTTCTTCTTCTCTGTGTGGATTCACTCCCCCCCCCCCCCTCTCCATGTCCACCCCTTTCAACTTCTCCTTCTTGCAACATCCCCTCCCACCCCCCCCCACTCTGTCTCTCTCTGTAAATGTCTTCCTGTCCCCCTTTCTGCCCATCTGTTCCTCCCCTCTCCCATACCACCTGCTCCTTCCCCTGTTCATCTACTCCTTCCCCCCCCCCCTCCCCTCATCCATTTCCTCCTCCCCCAAGCACCTTCACTGCCCCTCCCCTGTCAGCCTATTGTTACATGATGTGGTTCTTGGCTTAATGCTGCCGAGTATTACCACCCCAACTAAACCAAAATAAAGACTATTTTTTAAGCTTGATGTCAATGAAGGAAGTGCTATCAAAACTATGAAAGCAGTTTTTATATATACCTTGTCTGGAAACATGGCGTACATCAATGCCAACTTTCCAGTGGTATCAAAAGCCATCACAAAACTGGAAACAGCTGGCACTCAACTGTGTGACACACTGCATATTACACAACATGTGTATTGAGTGATGTGGGTGAAGCTTGTGGATGACAAAGTGAACAACAGATTATGAAGTGCTCTCCAGTGGAATCCTGGATATTTTACAATGTGCCAAGTTAATGACAGACTTTCTGGGAATGCCATAATATTTGGAGACAATGAAACAAAGATGGCCTGTAGTGCCCTTTCCACCCTCAAACATGCCACTGTGAAGCCTTGTAACGTGGGGAGGAGATTTTCCAGGTCCGAAACTGCCCTCAGCGACAGCGATCTTTGAAAATGGAAAACCAGAAAATGCTCCTTGTGAATCTGCAGAAACTGAAGGCTGACAGGATGTGCTAACTAATTTGGAGTACTTTAAACAAGCGAATTTATTTTTTGGATAGGTGATCTTGTTTTCACTGTACTTCATGGTTTTTAAGACACATGCAGACTTTCCAAAAATAAGTACTAGTTTGTTTCAGACATTGCAAAAAGTAATTACTGTACTTACAATTTGTTCTTGAGAGAATTTTGCATTACATTGTACTTTAAAAAATCAAAAAGAATGATTCTGAATGAACTTATAGGAAGTCTTATTTTTACATTATTTTGAAGGTCAGATGTATATAAGTTTTAGGTTATAAATACTTGCACATTTCACTGTTGTTTAGGTCACTAAAATCTGAGCTCTAGTAATATGTGTATAAATTTTGTCTGAAATCTATCCAGGGGTGTAGGGGAAGCTTTTTACATGTGGCTTTTCCTGAGTATGCTATTGTCACATGAGGCAGTTAGAGGCATAGAAGGGTAAGTGGTTTGCTGAGGTACGTGCAACAAATTCCTCAGTCTGTGATGGTCCCCATTGCCTTTACAGTAGTGACAGTGCAGGCACCTGAACAAAAACAAAAACAGAATCAACTTTCAGAAGTATATCATGATGTACACCTCACTGAAGACCATTGATCACAAGTTTCTGATTTCAGGCCCCTCCTGTATAGAATGTCTTATGATACTACTACCCTTTATGATGACATTAATTTGGATTCCATTAGCTTAAGTTGATAAAAGATTGGTCACTGAAGATCAGTGATAATGGAGTTAAATTTACTGTCAGCACCTGCCATAACATAGAAATATCAGAATCTGCAGCAGTTACTTCCATTTGTGCCTCCAATTTACCATCCTTTCTATACAAATCTTAACCAGAAACCAAAAACATCTGTTTCCAAAGCACACTGGAGATAACCAGTAAGCAGAGGACCAAACACACAACCTGCTAATGAATTTGTTCCTCCTGATGATGCCTAGTTGGACTTGCAGTAGACATCTCCTGTAATAAAAACAAATGGGAGTTTATATATGCATACGTGCGAAGAGATTGCTTGGAAATTCATATTTCTGTATGTAATGTTGTTTATTCATTTACTTTATCCGCTCCATTATCTGTATAGCAATAAAAGTTGTATGTATGGGTTAATGTAATACCTCAAAATGGGACAAAATATTGTATTACATTGTTGTGTGTCATCCCAAACCAGATATGAATGAGAGTCAAAGAGATGTTACTGAAACCCTTGGAGGTAAAGGGTTGTAAATGCTAACTAGATTGTACGTAAAAACACTACTGAGCACAACATTCTGAATGTAATTTACTGATATTGTATGTACAGTTTTATTAAAAACCACTGCCTATGTTGGTAATGGTTGACAATACAACACACAAAAATAGAATTTTAAATCTAATACAAACTTTGAAGCTCATTTTCTCACAATCATGATTTTGTCATTTACACCCTTTGCTTTTAATTGCCTCACTTATATATAACGTATTTCACTCATATTTGTACATATATATTACCTGTGCCTCTACTAAATTTTGCCCTGCAGTTATGTTTCCACACAATTCAATGTTTATGATGACATACCTCTTGAACTATGTGTCATACAATCATATATTGTTGCAGGTTCATTCAGTGGCATATGTGAATAATGTCTTCAAAATGTGTTGTGAATAGAGTTTGTAGTAAAGAACAAATGAATTAAAGTATCATGTGATGCAGCAGTTTTACTACATGAGTGATGAAAATGTAGTGAATTATGAACTTTTTTCATTAATTATTGGGTGAAGCTATGAGCAAGAAAAAGTCTTGAAACAATTTGAAGTTATGTGCTGAGTTAATTGCAAGTCACTAAATAATTTCATTCTCAGGGAGTGGATGTATACTGTATATGTCTGCTATTTGTGCAATGTGACTTACCATACTTTTTCATCCCACCACTTTGAGAGGGAGGTGACTTTTACCCCCACAGTAGTCCTTTCTAGACAGTGAGTGATATGTGTACCAAGTTTAGTTGAAAACAGTCCAGAGCTTTAAGAAGAGATGGGAACACACATACCCACATACATACATCAACTTTTCTAGCATGTATGGAGTACTTGCTGTAGCTCTGCTTTATAAATTTTATAAAGTTAGTTCCTTACTTTATGAGTCATCATTGTGGTGGAACTGGAGGACAGTTGTAATATCTTACTACAAACACAAATACAAAAGGACCTGTGGATAAAAAAAGGTTGGCTACCTCTGTTCTACATCCATGATCTGTGGAACATGAAAATAAAAAGAAATAAAATGTTGCATAATGGTATGAATTCATGATACAGGTTCTAATAGTGTGTAGTTTTGCTCTATTGTTAGGTTTATCTGTACATACTATAGCTTTCTCCGGGGACCTTCAGATCTGATTTAATATTGTGTAGGTAGTGGTTTCCCTTTATGATCTCATATGCAAAAGTTGAATGTGTATTACCATTTTCTAATGCTCTTACATCAAATATATCTACAAATATTATAAGTTCTGCATGAATGGCACATGCTGTCATGGACCACAAACTTTTTATAGCTGCCAGCCTTGTTGAATTTCTCTTGGCTATCGTTTTTTGTAGGGAACAATGAAAATAATCCATTATTGATAACATAATGTAAATGATTGTTGCAGCCAGTGGCTCCTCCTTCTGGCAAAGGAGTTGAAGGGGAAGGATAGGGGTGAAGGAAAAGGAGTGGAGATGTTTAGGGCAAGGGATGCATTTCAGAAAAATTGCCCAGAACACTGGGTCAGAGGAGACTTGATCTATATTGTGTATTGTGTCTGTATATGTGTGGGTGGATATGTGTGTGTGTGCGAGTGTTTACCCGTCCTTTTTTCCCCCTAAGGTAAGTCTTTCCGCTCCCGGGATTGGAATGACTCCTTACCCTCTCCCTTAAAACCCACATCCTTTCGTCTTTCCCTCTCCTTCCCTCTTTCCTGATGAGGCAACAGTTTGTTGCGAAAGCTTGAATTTTGTGTGTATGTTTGTGTTTGTTTGTGTGTCTATCTACGTGCCAGCACTTTCGTTTGGTAAGTCACATCATCTTTGTTTTTAGATATACATAATGTAAATGGATAGATAAAAAATGTACTCACCAAGCAGCAGCAGGGAAACACACAAAGAGTTTAATTTTTACAAGTTGTTGCAGCCAGTGGCTCCTCCTTCTGGCGAAGGAGTTGAAGGGGAAGGATAGGGGTGAAGGAAAAGGAGTGGAGACGTTTAGGGCAAGGGATGCATTTCAGAAAAATTGCCCAGAACACTGGGTCAGAGGAGACTTGATCTATATTGTGTATGTATTACACTGTTCATTCCATTCAATAGATCCTATAATGCTTCTTCACTTTCACTGAGAATATCAATATCATCAGTGAATCTTATCATTGATATGTTTTTGGCTTAAATTTTAATCCCACTCCTGAACCCTTTTCTGTCATTGCTTCTTCAATGTATAGACTGAATAGTAGGGGCAAAAGACTACAGCCATCTTTTAGACCCTTTTTGATGTGAGCCCTTTGTTCTTGTCCTCTCATCACATTCTCATCTCCTCTTGGTTCTTCAACATACTGTATATTACCTGTCTTTCAATACTGCTTATTCATACTTATAGGATTTGTGGCTCAGTTCCTTGAAATCAGTTTCCTAAAGCAGTATGATGCAATTGTCAGAAAAATCTTGAAAAAATCTACTTTGAATATCAAAATACTTTCAAGTGCTATTAAATATTGGGCATTCATGAAGTCACTGTACAGTGGGTTATGGACAACAAATGGATTATGTTGGAGGTTTGAAACAAAGATGGCAGAATAAACACTGGCAGAATTGTTTTTCCATAGGTAAGCAATTATTTTTAATTCATTTTATTGTTGCATAACATTTAACTCTTTCATTCAGTTGATTAAAGTTGTTAAATGTGATACTTAGTGTTTAGAGGTTCAATTGTTTTTAAATTATAGTGTTTACTACTGACAAATGTATTTTACAAATTGAAATTTGTTTGACAAGGTAAAAAAGACACACCTTTAGTGCATAAGGCATTTGCTGAAAATTTACTGGAAACAGCAGTAGCTCATCATACTGCAGTTCATTAACTTACTGAGAAATTTTGAGAGACAGGGTCAGTGTCAGTTGGTGGATCAAATGGAAGATCACCTAAACTAAACAAACAGAAGTTGTAGGATATTTCTGACTCTGTGAAGCAAGCCAGTGAAATCATTGTACAAATACTGAATCACTACTTTTATGCAGAAATAACATCACTTTATTTCTAATACTGATCAACTACTGTGTGAGGTAGCACTGTGGTTAACACACTGAACCTGCATTTGTGGGGACTATGCTTCATATCTGCATCTGTTCACCCAAATTTAGTTTTTCCACGATTTCCCTAAATTGTGAAACAATTCACTCTTGTGCTCCAGTCTCTAATAACCTCAGTGGTGGCATGGCTTCAAACCATAATCTTCCTTCCTTCTTTTTAACTGCTTGCATGAAAATGCCAATATTCACATTAAATTAGAATTTGGTGAAAAAATGTAAAATTTCAAATACAAAATAAAATACTTTTTCATTTCTCAAGATTGAACAGCGTTCTATGTCATTCACCAGCCACAGCTGGACAGACAGCATCAAGATACAACTTTATCAAAATACATGAATACAACTCTACTATGATAGTAATTTAATACTGCGAGACATATTTAAGTTATAAGTTGGATTACAATAATGTAACAACAAATAAAACAGATACAAGTATATAGTGAAATTAAGTATAACAGTTGCTGTTGGAATCATGGAACTGAGCTGCAGCTCATGTAAACACTATGCTATTACTAGAGAAGAATTCTTCAATATTGTAGAAGGGTTGCTCATTTAGCTTACGCAAAATAGTAGTTTTAAATTGCTCCCATAGTAAAGGCTGAATTTCATCAGGTAGAGCATTAAACAATTTTAGGGCCACCATTGGGAAGCTAATCAACACCTTGGCATGTTGATACTGTCTTTGCTGTGAGTGCTGTATTTGTGAACTTCATTTCTCTTTCTGTAGATATTACTGATGTATTTTTTTTTTTTTTTTTTTTTAACAATACGGAATTTTTGATATCCTTATTGAATTTTAATATATTTTCATACAACCAATAATTGAAAATAATAAGATGTTATTGTTATTAACTTTTATGCATTTTCCATATTCTTATTGAATTTTAACGTATTTTCATATGACCAATAATTGAAAATAAGAACATGTTATTCTTCTTAATGTTTATCATTCAATATTTCTTAATTTACATTTACATTTGTTACTAAATATAGAATCTGAATAAAATTAATACAATATTTTTTATAACTTGAGAAATTAAAACCCATGATTATACACTGAAGAGCCATAGAAACTGGCCCATCTGCCTAATATTGTGTAGGGCCCCCACGAGTATGCAGAAGTGCCGCAGCACAGTGTGGCACGGACTCAACTAATGTCTGCAATAGTGCTGGAGGAAACTGACACAATGCATCCCGCAGGGCTTTTTATCAATCTGTAAGAGTACGAAGGGGTGGATATCTCATCTGAATAGCATGTTACAAGGCATACCGAATGCTCTGACGTTCTTGTCTGGGGAATTTGGTGGCCAGTGGAAGTGCTTCAACTCAGGAGAGTGTTCCTGGAGCCACTCTGTAGCAGTTCAGGATGTGTGGGGTGTTGCATTGTCCTGCTGGTATACTGCCCTAGTCTGTCGGAATGCACAATGAACACGAATGGATGCAGGTGATCAGACAGGATACTTATGTATGTGTCACCTGTCAGAGTCATATCTAAAAGTATCAGTGGTCCCCTATCACTCCAGTTGCATCGTTACAGAACCTCCACCGGCTTAAAAAGTCCCCTGCTGACATGCTGGGTCCCTGGATTCATGAGGTTGTGTCCATACCTGTACATGTCCATCTGCTCTACACAATTTGAAATGAGGCTCATTCGACTAGACAACATGTCTCCAGTCATCAACGGTCCAATGCTGAGCTCAGGTGAAATGTAAAGCGTTGTGTCATACAGTCCACGTATTCAATATCACTGAATCTCTTCCCAAGTAAAAGAAAATAAAGTAATTTCAACTGTCATATTCAAACAATTATACAATTGTTCAGTACCAGGATGAGAGCTGGCAAACTAACTTATCCTGTCTAGGCTCTGCAGGTTTGTGGCAGAGTAAGTGACAGCTCTTTTAAATGTCTGGATGATAGGGTGTAGGATCTTTTCACTCTTTTTCTTTTGCCTCACATCACTCCAGCACATAGTGCATAATTTTATGAGTCCCACTCCATCTTCAGGCCGCAAGTGACCCATCAGAACCATCTGACTGCCACGTCATCCTCATCTGAAGATGGGGCTAGGAGGTGCATCTAGTCAGCACACCGCTCTCCCGGTCGTTATGATGGTTTTCTTTGATCAGAGACACTATTATTTGGTTGAGTAGCTCCTCGGTTGGCATCACAAGGCTGAGTGCACCACAAAAAATGGCAACAGTGCATGGCGGCCCGGTTGGTCACCCATCCAAATGCCGGCTACGCCCGACCGTGCTTAATTTCAGTGATCTGACAGGAGCCGATGTAGACAATGTGCCAAGGTTGTTGCCCGTTTCCTTTTAGTGGTTGTTGGAAATTGTGCTTGAACTATCTCCATCATGGACTGACTAGTATCTTCATTCGTTTCAAAATAAAACAAAAAGCAATGCACCACACGTAAAGTGAAGTGGAGTACCCAGACCTTTTGGTAATGACTACCACACAATTACTTGTTGAATTTAATGAGATAGTATAGGTTGGACCTCTACCAATATCTTGTACAACCACAGTTCAGGACACCCACCACCTAAAACTGTCACCTTAAGTCACCTGCACCATGCCTGTGTTTAAACTTCACTCACATTTACAAGTGAGAGATACAGAAATAAGCATCCTTGGTATTTAAAAAACAGCTATGAGTACTCAAGATGAATGAGGCACTGCACCAGGCTCTAACAGAATTCCTATATGAAGAGATTTTGGCTCTGCAGCGGAGTGTGCGCTGATATGAAACTTCCTGGCTGATTAAAACTGTGTCCTGCACCGAGACTCGAACTCAGGACCTTTGCCTTTCGCAGGCAAGTGCTCTACCAACTGAGCTACCCAAGCATGACTCACGCCCCGTCCTCACACCTTTACTTCTGCCAGTACCTCATCTCCTACCTTCCAAACTTAACAGAAGCTCTCCTGCAAACCTTGCAGAACTAGCACTCCTGAAAGAAAGGATATTGCAGAGACATGGCTTAGCCACAGCCTGGGGGATGTTTCCAGAATGAGATTTTCACTCTGCAGTGGAGGCAGGAGACGAGGTACTGGCAGAAGTAAAGGTGTGAGGACAGGGCGTGAGTCGTGCTTGGGTAGCTCAGTTGGTAGAGCACTTGCCTGCGAAAGGCAAAGGTCCTGAGTTCGAGTCTCGGTCCGGCACACAGTTTTAATCTGCCAGGAAGTTTCATATCAGCACACACTCCGCTGCAGAGTGAAAATCTCATTCTGGAAACATCCCCCAGGCTATGGCTAAGCCATGTCTCCGCAATATCCTTTGTTTCAGGAGTGCTGGTTCTGCAAGGTTCGCAGGAGAGCTTCTGTTAAGTTTGGAAGGTAGGAGATGAGGTACTGGCAGAAGTAAAGGTGTGAGGACGGGGCGTGAATAGTGCTTGGGTAGCTCAGTTGGTAGAGCACTTTCCCGCGAAAGGCAAAGATCCCGAGTTTGAGTCTCGGTCCGGCACACAGTTTTAATGTGCCAGGAAGTTTTAGAATTGCTATAATATGTTACACTTAGTTAATTTTTTGCCTTGCTGATGTTTAAGGAGAATCTTACATAGACGTAACAGTGCCATGTGACAGGAAAAGTGTACAGATTACTTCTACGTACAAAGAGAGTAAAGGATTGGATGCACTGAATTATACAGCAATATTGCTAACATCCATTTGTTGAAGGATCCAAGACCATATTCAAAGCTCACAAGAAGACCATATGGTTGCTCTGCTAGCTTTAGTTTTCTTCATTGGTATAGCCCTTCAACCTTAGTGCTTACACATCAGTTTCCTATTTGCAAATCATTAACATAGTTGTTAGTAGCTGAGTGTGTAGTTTAAATAATTATTAATTGTATAATCAAACTCAAATTCAAACTGAAACTCTGTCGGAACAGGCCTTGGAAAACCCAACTGTACCAATGAACCATGATACCACCCTCAACGGTAGAGTCACTGGATGAAGATATGGGGGGGGGGGGGGGGGCATGCAGTCATCACAGCGTTCTCCCAGCCATTGGCAACTTAAATGACTAGAGCTGCTGATACTCAGTCAACTAGCTCCTCAGCTGGCCTCCCAAGGACTGAGTGAAGCCTGTTTGCAACAATACTTGGCAGATGTGGATGGTCACACACCCAAGTGCTAACTTAGCCCGATGGTACTTAACTTTGGTGGTCTGATGGGAACTGATGTTTCCACAGTGGCAAAGCCATTGGCAATTGTCCACTGAAGTGCCAAAGAAACTGGTATAGACATGTGTATTCAAATACACAGATATGTGAACAGGCAGAATATGGAACTGCAGTGGGCAATGGCAATTTAAGACAAGTGTCTGGCACAGTTGTTAGATTGCTTACTGCTGCTACAATGACAGATTATCAAGATTTAAGTGAGTTTGAACATGGTGGTATAGTTGGCGCATGAGCGATGGGACACAGCGTCTGTGAGGTAATGAAGAAGTGGAGATTTTCCCATACGACCATATCACAAGTGTACTGTGAATTTCAAGAAGCCAGTAAAACATCAAATCTCTAACATCACTGCAGTAGGAAAGAGATCCTGCATGAACAGGACAACAATGACTGACGAGAATCATTCAATGTGACAAAATTGGAACCCTTCCACATATTGCAGCAGCTTTCAATGCTGAGCTTTCAGCAAGTGTCACTGTGGGAACCATTCAATGAAACATCATCCATATAGGTTTTTGGAGGCAAATGCCCACTCATGTACCCTTGATGACTACATGACACAAAGCTTTACATTTCATCTGGGCCCATCAGTACCAACAATGGACCGTTGATGATTGGAAACATGTTGCCTCGTCGGACGAGCCTCATTTCAAATTGTACAGAGCAGATGGACATGTACAGCTATGGAAACAACCTCATGAATCCAGGGATCCTGCAAGTTGGCAGGAGACTTTTTAAGCTGGTGGCAGCTCTGTAGTAGTAGTAGTGCAATTGGAGTGATAGGGGACCACTGATACTTTTAGATATGAGTCTGTCAGGTCACATGTACATAAGCATCCTGTCCGATCACCTGCATCCATTCATGTTCATTGTGCATTCCGACAGACTAGGGCAGTACCAGCAGGACAATGCAGCACCCCACACATCTTGAATTGCTACAGAGTGGCTCCTGGAACACTCTCCTGAGTTTAAGCACTTCCGCTGGACACCAAATTCCCCAGAATGAACGTTATAGCATATTTGGTGCACTTTTTAATATGCTACTCAGCAGAGATCACCACCCCTTCATACTACTACAGATTTATAAACATCCCTGCAGCACTATTACAGACATTAGTTGAGTCCATGCCACATTGTGCTGTGGCACTTCTGCATGCTCGTGGGGGTCCTACACAATATTAGGCAGATGGGCCAGTTTCTTTGGCTCTTCAGTGTATAATCATGGGTTTTAATTTCGCAAGTTACAAAAAATATTTTATCAATTTTATTCAAATTCTATATTCAGTAAAAAGTGGAAATGTAAACTAAGAAATATTGAATGAGAAAAGTTAAGAACAATAACATGCTCTTATTTTCAATTATTGTGCATATGAAAATACATTAAAATTCAATAAAGATATCCAGAATTCTGTATTGTCAAAAAAAAAAAAAAAAAATGCATCAGTAATATCTACAGAAAGAGAAATGAAGTTCACAAATACAGCACTTGCAACAAAGACAGTATCGACATGCCAAGGTGTTGATTAGCAAAGACACAAAACAGCTTCCCAGTGGTGGCCCTAAGATTTGTTTAATGCTCTACCAGATGAAATTCAGCCTTTACCATGGGAGCAGTTTAAAACTACTATTTTGCGTAAGCTAAATGAGCAACCCTTCTACAATATTGAAGAATTCTTCTCTAGTAATTACATAGTGTTTACTTAAGCTGCAGCTCAGTTCCATGATTCCAACAGCAACTGTTATATTTAATTTAACTATATACCTGTATCTATTTTATTGTTGTGATATTACTGTAATCTAAGTTATAACTTAAATATGTCTTGCGGTATTAAATTACTATCACAGTAGAGTTGAATTCATGTATTTTGATAATGTTGTATCTTGATGCTGTCTGTCCAGCTGTGGCTGGTGACATAGAATACTGTTATATCTTGAGAAATGAAAAAGTATTTTATTTTGTATTTGAAATTTTATATTTTTTCACCAAATTCTAATTTAATGTGAATATTTTCATGCAAGCAGTTAAAAAGAAGTAAGAAGATTATGGTTTGAAGCCATGCCACCACTGAGGTTATTAGAGACTGGAACACAAGCGTGAATTGTTTCACAATTTATGGAAATCGTGGAAAAAACTAAATTTGGATGAACAGATGCAGATATGAAGCATAGTCCCCACAAACGCAGGTTCAGTGTGTTAACCACAGTGCTACCTCACACAGTAGTTGATCAGTATTAGAAATAAATTGATGTTATTTCTGCATAAAAGTAGTGATTCAGTATTTGTACAATGATTTCACTGGCTTGCTTCATAGAGTCAGAAATATCCTACAACTTCTGTTTGTTTAGTTTAGGTGATTTTCCATTTGATCCACCAACTGACACTGACCCTGTCTCTCAAAATTTCTCAGTAAGTTAATGAACTGCAGTATGATGAGCTACTGCTGTTTCCAGTAAATTTTCAGCAAATGCCTTATGCACTAAACGTGTCTCTTTTTTGCCTTGTCAAACAAATTTCAATTTGTAAAATACATTTCTCAGCAGTAAACACTATAATTTAAAAACAATTGAACCTCTAAACACTAAGTGTCACATTTAACAACTTTAATCAACTGAATGAAAGAGTTAAATGTTATGCAACAATAAAATGAATTAAAAATAATTGCACAGTACTAGAAGTGGCTGAAGAATGTCTTGGAACAGTAGTGTGTAAAAGTAGGAAGAAGCAAACAGCTTGGTGGAATGACACAGGCAAGGCAGCCTGTAAAAGGAAAAAGAAGGCGTATCAAAAATGGCTACATACTAGAACTCAGGTAGACAGAGAAAGTTATGTTGAAGAAAGAAACAAAGCCAAACAGATAATTGCAGCATCCAAGAAGAAATCTTGGGAAGACTTTGGAAACATGTTGGAGACTATGGGACAAGCTGCTGGAAAACCATTCTGGAGTGTAATTAGCAGTCTTCGAAAGGGAGGTAAAAAGGAAATGACAAGTATTTTGGACAGGTCAGGAAAACTGCTGGTGAATCCTGTGGATGCCTTGGGCAGATGGAGTGAATATTTTGAAGAGTTGCTCAATGTAGGTGAAAATGCAATCAGTAATATTTCAGATTTCGAGGTAGAATGGGATAGGAATGATGATGGAAATAGGATCACATTTGAGGAAGTGGAGAAAATGGTCAATAGATTGCAGTGCAATAAAGCAGCTGGGGTGGATGAAATTAAGTCAGAAATCATCAAATACAGTGGAATGTCAGGTCTTAAATGGCTACGCAGGATAATTGAAATGGCCTGGGAGTCGGGACAGGTTCCATCAGACTGGACGAAAGCAGTAATCACACCAATCTTTAAACATGGAAACAGAAAAGATTGTAACAACTACAGAGGTATCTCTTTAATCAGCGTTGTGGGTAAAATCTTCTCAGGTATTGTTAAAAGGAAAGTGCAAGTTTTAGTTGAGGACCAATTGGATGAAAATCAGTGTGAGTTTAGGCCTCTTAGAGGTTGTCAGGACCAGATCTTTAGCTTACGGCAAATAATGGAGAAGTGTTATGAGTGGAACAGGGAATTGTATCTATGCTTTAAAGATCTAGAAAAGGCATATGACCGGGTTCCTAGGAGGAAGTTATTGTCTATTCTACGAGATTATGGAATAGGAGGCAAACTTTTGCAAGCAATTAAATGTCTTTACATGGATAGTCAGGCAGCAGTTAGAGTTGATGGTAAATTGAGTTCATGGTTCAGAGTAGTTTCAGGGGTATGACAAGGCTACAACCTGTCTCCACTGTTGTTCATATTATTTATGGATCATATGTTGAAAACAATAGACTGGCTGGGTGATATTAAGATATGTGAACACAAAATAAGCAGTCTTGCATATGCGGATGACTTAGTTGTGATGGCAGATTCGATTGAAAGTTTGCAAAGTAATATTTCAGAGATAAATCAGAAATGTAAGGACTATGGTATGAAGATTAGCATCTCCAAAACGAAAGTAATGTCAGTGGGGAAGAGATATAAACGGATTGAGTGCCAAATAGGAGGAACAAAGAACAGGTGGATGGTTTCAAGTACTTAGGATGCATATTCTCACAGGATGGCAACATAGTGAAAGAACTGGAAGCGAGGTGTAGCAAAGCTAATGCAGTGATTGCTCAGCTACGATCTAGTCTCTTCTGCAAGATGGAAATCAGTACCAAGACTAAGTTATCTGTGCACCGTTCAATCTTTCGTCCAACTTTGTTGTATGGGAGCGAAAGCTGGGTGGATTCAGGTTACCTTATCAACAAGGTTGAGGTTATGGATATGAAAGTAGCTAGGATGATTGCAGGTACTAGTAGATGGGAACAATGGCAGGAGGGTGTCCACAATGAGGAAATCAAAGAAAAACTGGGAATGAACTCTATAGATGTAGCAGTCAGGGTGAACAGGCTTAGATGGTGGGGTCATGTTGCACGCATGAGAGAAGCAAGGCTACCCAAGAGACTCATGGGTTCAGCGGTAGAGGGTAGGAGGAGTCGGGGCAGACCAAGGAGAAGGTACCTGGATTCGGTTAAGAATGATTTTGAAGTAATAGGTTTAACATCAGAAGAGGCACCAATGTTAGCACTGAATAGGGCCATGGAGGAATTTTATAAGGGGGGCTATGCTCCAGACTGAACGCTGAAAGGCATAATCAGTCTTAAATGATGATGATGATGAAAAATAATTGCTTACCTACGGAAAAACAATTCTGCCAGTGTTTATTCTACCATCTTTGTTTCAAACCTCCAACATAATCCATTTGTTGTCCATAACCCAGTGCACAGTGACTTCATGAATGCACAATATATAATAGCACTTGGAAGTATTTTGATATTCAAAGTAGATTTTTTCAGGATTTTTCTGACATTTGCATCATACTGCTTTAGGAAACTGATTTCAGGGAACTGAGCCACAAATCCTATATGTATGAATAAGCAGTATGGAAAGATAGGTAATATACAATATGTTGAAGAACAAAGAGGAGATGAGAATGAGATGAGAGGACAAGAACAAAGTGCTCACATAAGAAAGGGTCTAAAACAGGGCTGTAGTCTTTTGCCCCTACTACTCAGTCTATACATTCAAGAAGCAATGACAGAAACAAGAGAAGGGTTCAGGAGTGGGATTAAAATTTAAGCTGAAAACGTAGCAATGATAAGATTCACTGAAGATATTGATATTCTCAGTGAAAGCAAAGAAGCATTATAGGATCTATTGAATGGAATGAACAGTGTAATACATACACAATATAGATCAAGAATATACTGAAGAACAAAGAAAGCAATGAGGAGTAGCAGAAATAAGAACAGCGAGAAATTATATGAAGTAAAAATATTCTGCTACCTAGGGAACAAAATAACCCTTGATAGATGGAGCAAGGAGGACATCAAAAGTGGACTAGCACTGGCAAAAAGAGTATTCCTGGCTGAGAGAAGTCTTACTAGTATCAAACATAGGCCTTAATTTGATGAAGAAATTTTTGACAAGGCACATTTGGAGGACGGAATTGAGTGTAGTGAAACACAGAAAACCAGAGCAGAAGAGAATCAAAATGTAAGAGACACAGTGCTGCAGAAGAATGTCGAGAATTAGGTGGACTGATAAGGAATGAGAAGGTTCTCCCCAGAATTGGTGAGGAAAAGAATATATGGAAAATACTGAAAAGAAGAAGGGCAGGATGATAGAGCATGTGTTAAGACATCAAGGAATAACTTCCACGGCACTAGAGGGGGCTGTAGAGGGTAAATACGGTAGAGGAAGACAGAGATTGGAATACATCCAATAAATAATTGAGGACATAGGTTGCAAATGCTACTCTGAGATGAAAAGGTTGTCACAGGAGAAGAATTCATGATGGACCATGCCTAAACCAAAAAACCAGTCAGAAGACTCATAAAAAAATAGAAGATTTCAGAACAGTCAATGAGATCCACTTGTCAGTCTTTATGATGTTCCTAGAGGAAAAAAACCTTCTGTCAAAGCATCAACACAGATTCAGTAAAAACCACTTTTGTGAAACACAATTTGGTCTGCCTGTACACAGTACCTTGCAGTAAATAGTATAGATTCTTGAACCAGGAACTTGCAGCCTTCTTATATATCAGAAAGGCATTTATAACCATACCACATCAATAACAGAGAAAAAAGATATAATCATACAGAATATCTTCACAGGTACATGATTGGCTTCAATATTCTTTTATGTACTAGAAATCCAGTTTGTTATATGGCATGGTCAATGTTCAAAAGGAATAAAAGTAATTAGGTTGGTGCACAACTTCATAGCATTTTTGTTTTGCATGTTGGTACTGCTACATACTTATTTACTGACTGTCATTTTTTATTTGTAGTTCACTGTTGCTATTTGAGTTTAAATTTTGTAATTTGCAGATGAGCTGTGGATGCTAGAGAATTGAGTGTCAAGTGGAGAAATTGGAATATTTTGAGATATTCATCTCTTTGAGTTCAATAAATGGGCAACAGGAGTGAAGGCAGCCTTTTATACCATGTATGAGGTTGATGACATTGGACAGAGGATAGCAAGAAAATGGTTTCGGGATTTAAGGAGGATTGTTTCGACATTAATGCTTCTCTATGTTCAGGAAGACCTTTGATGAAGATCATTTAAATGCCTTAATCCACAATGATCCACATCACTGAACTTGAGAACTGGCAAATATGATGAACTGTTATCATTCCACTATCATGTGACATTTGAATGCAATGAGAAGGTTTAAAAACTGGATGTATGGGTGTTGCATGCTCCAAGCCAAACTCACAAAAATCAGGAGGTGGCCATACATGCTCCTCTGCTAGCTCGTCATCAATTGGCTTATGAATGACACTGAAATTCATATCCTGTATCATCCCTGGTGATGAGAAATGTAAGGAAAAGAAAGGAATGGTTGAGCCAAAACAAAGCAACAACTCCCCCATAGTAAGACCTGCACACATCCACAAAGATAATGTTATGTATCTTGTGGAACAGCGTCAGTGTGGTGTATTACAAATTGCTTCCCCAGGGTGTAACTATCACTGCTGACATTTATTATCACCAACTGAGACATGTTGCAGACACAGTCCAAGAACAATGACCGGGAAGACTGTGTGAAGTGATACTACTCCATAGTAACACAGGCCTGCATTCTGTCTGCCACACTGTTTAAACTTTAACTTGAGGGATACATTTACCAGAAATAAATAAATGAATTAATTAATTCACACAGTGTTCAGTCAACTATTATATTATATTACAATAGAGTTCTCAATAATTTCTAGCAGAAGACACTGACACTCACTTGTGCCATGGGAAAATCTTATTAATAATAAGATTTCAATAACCTGTTCTCTATGACAAGCTGAAGAACATACTACTGGTCCTCCTTATAAAGGTGTAGCCATAAAACTTGCAATACATTAGAGTATATAATAAGATAAGAGATACATTTTTTTAAAAGTTCTATCCAACTCATACCACTGTATTGAATGCATCTGTGACTGATTTTTTTATTATCATCTGTTTAAAACTAAGTAAGGATTATAGGCTGCTTCTTGCCAGTCTCTTGTCTCATGACTAGCAGAATGTAAGCACACCATTTTCTTCATTTCTGTAATTTTGTCTGAGCACTTCATTCCTGCTCTTCCAGTCCTATTGTTTCCTCTTGGTTCTTGAGCATATTGTATCTTACCCATCTTCTCCTATAGCTTCCCCATATTTTTCTTAGAATTTTGAACAACTTGCACCATTTTACATTGTTGAACACTTCTCCTAGATCAACAAGGTGTATGAACATGTCTTGATTTTTCTTCTGTCTTGCTTCCTTTATCAACTGCAACATCGAAATGTTATCTATCCCCACTGCCTTATTTGATCTTAAGTCTTCCAAAGGTCTTGTAAATTCTGATTCTAAGACTGGATCCCTTATATCGACTCCAGTTTCTTCTTCTATCATGTCATCACGTAAGTCCTCCCACTGATGTAGGTCTTCAATGTCTTCTTTCCATCTACCCAATTGCTCCTTTGCATTTAAAAGTGGAATTCCTACTGCATTCTTAATGTTACCACTCCTGCTTTTAATTGCACTGAAGGTTGTTTTGACTTTTCTATATGCAGAGTGAGTCCTTCTGACAATAATTTATTTTTCGATTTTGCTTTAGCTTCATTGCACTTCCTATTTACTTTCTTCATAACTGACTTGTATTTCTCTATTCCTCAGTTTCCCTGAAGATTTTTGAAGTTCCACCTTTTGTCAATCAACTGAATTATTTCTTCTGTTATCCATGGTATTTTTTAAAGTTGCCTCCCTTGTACTCACAGTTTTCCCCCCAACTTCTGTGATTGCCTTACTGAGCTATTCATTATCACAATATCTATAGCTTCAGAGAACTTCAAGTGGATCTGTTCATTCCTGAGCACTTGTGTATCCCACCTGTTTGAGGATTGATTCTTCCTGACTAGTCTCTTAAATTTCAACCTAATCTTCATTATTACTAAATTGTGGTTCAAATGGCTCTGAGCACTATGCGACTTAACATCTATGGTCATCAGTCCCCTAGAACTTAGAACTACTTAAACCTATCTAACCTAAGGACATCACACAACACCCACTCATCACGAGGCAGGGAAAATCCCTGACCCCACTGGGAATCGAACCCGGGAACCCCGGCGTGGGAAGCGAGAACACTACCGCACGACCACGAGCTGCGGACCTACTAAATTGTGATCTGAGTCCATGTTTCCTCTTGGGTACGCCTTACAATCAAATATCTCGTTTCAAAATCTCTGTCTGACCATGATGTAATGTACTTCCTTATTTCCTGAACTTTTCCAAGTATACCTCCTCCCCCTGTGGTACTTGAACAGAGTACTCACTGTTACGAGGGTGGTTTGAAAAGTTCTCGGAACTGAATAGAAAAAAGTACTTACACCACTGAAAATTTTTTTATTGTTCAATGTAGTCTCCTTATAGATTCATGCACTTGGTCCAAAGATGTTCCAGTGCCTTGATCCATTCATTCACTTTTAATATGTGAAAATGTGAATAAAAAGTTGTGTTACGATCTAAAAATTGAAGCGAACAGGTCATACATTAGAAATTAATACGTACTTTT
This sequence comes from Schistocerca nitens, assembly GCF_023898315.1. Lineage (NCBI taxonomy): Eukaryota > Metazoa > Arthropoda > Insecta > Orthoptera > Acrididae > Schistocerca > Schistocerca nitens. Next base: position 171,526,771 of record NC_064623.1, read on the forward strand.
ACGGAGATATGTTCAAAATTAAAATTAAATTGTCGTTTTATGATCTACACTACTGGCCATTAAAATTGCTACACCAGGAAGAAATACAGATGATAAACGGGTATTCATTGCACAGATATATTATACTTGAACTGACATGTGATTACATTTTCACGCAATTTGGGTGCACAGATCCTGAGAAATCAGTAGCCAGAACAACCACCTCTAGCCGTAATAACGGCCTTGATACGCCTGGGCATTGAGTCAAAGAGAGCTTGTATGGCGTGTACAGGTACAGCTGCCCATGCAGCTTCAACACGATACCACAGTTCATTAAGAGTAGTGACAGGCGTATTGTGACGAGCCAGTTGCTCGGCCACCATTGACCAGACGTTTTCAGTTGGTGAGAGATCTGGAGAATGTGCTGGCCAGGGCAGCAGTCGAACATTTTCTGTATCCAGAAACTCACGTACAGGACCTGCAACATGCGGTCGTGCATTATCCTGCTGAAATGAAAGGTTTCACAGGGATCGAATGAAGGGTAGAGCCACAGGTCGTAACACATCTGAAATGTAACGTCCACTGTTCAAAGTGCCGTCAATGCTAACAAGAGGTGACCGAGACGTGTAACCAATGGCACCCCATACCATCACGCCAAGTGATACGCCAGTATGGCGATGACGAATACACACTTCCAATGTGCGTTCACCGCGATGTCACCAAACACGGATGTGACCATCATGATGCTGTAAACAGAAGATGGAGGCCGTTGGGATCCAGCACGGCGTTCCGTATTACTCTCCTGAACCCACCGATTCCATATTCTTCTAACAGTCACTGGATCTCGACCAACGCGAGCAGCAATGTCGCGATACGACAAACCGCAATCGCGATAGGTTACAATCCGACCTTTATGAAAGTTGGACACGTGATGGTACGCATTTCTCCTCCTTACATGAAGCATCACAACAACGTTTCACCAGGCAACGCCGGTCAACTGCTGTTTGTGTATGAGAAATCGGTTGGAAACTTTCCTCATGTCAGCACGTTGTAGGTGTCGCCAGCGGCGCCAACCTTGTGCGAATGCTCTGAAAAGCTAATCATTTGCGTATCACAGCATCTTCTTCCTGCCGGTTAAATTACGCGTCTGTAGCACGTCATCTTCGTGGTGTAGCAATTTTAATGGCCAGTAGTGTAATAACTTGAATGTGTAGCAGATAAAAAAAACACGTTCAGTATTAGTACGTGAACCTATAGGAAAGTGTAAGAAATGAAAATGAAATAGATATTTCAGTGCACGAAGTAATAACTAAACACAGACTAATAAACACAGAACTGGATTTACTATTACATAATTTTACAGGCTAGTGTGGAAAAATCAAGCTTGTTTTAATATCTAATACTTAAGGTGTAAAGCATTAGGGTAGCTAAATGCTGCATAATAAGTGTACAAAATACCTTTAATCCATGTAAGGGCTGAACATTTTTGTACTGTAGCTGTTGCTCTCACCATAGCTCTTTCTAAGCAAAGCTTTTGCATATTTATCGACAGAACTGAGCTACGTTATTTATTAACACTTTTTCATCTGAGCGTACCCTCCGGTAACGTATATTTCCGCAGTAATTGCACATTTCAGCAGACGCCAAGGATACGCATCAATTGTAATATTACAGTATCAGTATGACTTGACTGTACAGCGCTGAGCGGCGTGGGTCCTTCGGCTATTGTTTAGTATTGTCGGGCGCATTCGGTAACGTTGCATGTAAACGAGGTTTAGTTCCGCGTTTTGCCATCAGCTAATTGTAAAATAAACAGGTAATACGTAGTTTGCATATCCAATGAATGTGCTCTAAATTAAAATAAAGATCACATTATAATATTAAATTTTTAAAACTGATATGAACGTCAGCAAAGTTTGTGTCTGGTTTTGACGGCAGAAAACTCGTTGACCGTATCTTCATAGTTCAGACGGTTATCAGCTAGGAGGTCAGCTTAGATGTGAAGAATGAACAAGGCGTTCAGTCTCTCCTCAGACAACGTAGAACGTAGGTATGATTTCAGTCTTTTAAGAGACGAAAACGAGCATTCTGCTCAACAGTTTGTAAGAGCCACACATAGAAATATTCTAAGAGCAATGTCAACATTCGGAAACACGAACTGTAACCTTTCTTTCCGTAAAAATTTACTCATTTCGACTGGTATATCACTAATCTCAGAAGATTTTAAAAGTTCCGCAAAATGTACACATTCGCTAGGGAAGGAGGGTTCTAAGTATGTGTCATACGACGCTTTGAGTTTTGCTGCACGTTCAGCACTATCGTCAGGTGAACTTACTGTTCTTAAGGTTACTGAAAACTGTGAAGGCGTCCAACAGTGTTCTATAGCTTTCGTTCCTTCTCACTAATTCGGCGTACAAGCTGTCAAGTACTGGGAGAAATGTTTCAACTCTAAATTTTTCCCTTCAAGTCAGAGTCCGCTTCTTCGCCACCATAAAGTTTGCGTTTTCGTGAACTTTTGTAGGTAAATTCATAGTCTATGTCAGTCACAATCTCCATGGATTTATTTTCAAAATAGTCGAACATGCCACGAATACATGCAGAAAATCCTACAAATGATTCAAATAATTCATGCACTATTTTAGTATCAATACTTACACTTTGAAATTTCAGATTTACACTATTAAATCTCTGGAGTATGTCCTTCCAAACTGTCATCATGAATACTGTTTCTTGTCTGATCAGTTGATACAACAAAGCTGAAGCCTCATTTCGCACAACCGGTTTTTCAAACATATTATTGGTAATATGTGTGAGGTCATTGATAACGGCCTTCGAGTTTTCATATAGACTTACATACGCTTCTTCTCTTGCTGACCAATATGTTTTCATAAACTTTTTGTTGTGGCGTAACAAGACAGCTACGCCACACGGAAGTAGCCGAAAGGCACGCGTTACTGACGCAGGCTAGAGATAGGTCTGAAACAGGATACGTAATGAATGCTATAAAGAAAAGTACGTAGCTCCTGGAATACTTAACTTTTAATCCATCCTTGTTGTATACATCGTTCTTGATGAGACAAGTGAGACTCTTTAGATACAAGCTATGTAAGGCTAATGGCGCCTTGCTAGGTCGTAGTCATGGACTTAGCTGAAGGCTATTCTAACTATCTGCTCGGCAAAGGAGCGCGGCTTCGTCAGTGTAGTCGCTAGCAAAGTCGTCCGTACAACTGGGGCGAGTGCTAGTCAGTCTCTCGAGACCTGCCGTGTGGTGGCGCTCGGTCTGCGATCCTGACAGTGGCGACACGCGGGTCCGACATGTACTAATGGACCGCGGCCGATTTAAGCTACCACCTAGCAAGTGTGGTGTCTGGCGGTGACACCACACTTTTTACCGTTTTGCTTCCTGGTTTCATGAAAGAAAGAAGTTTATCCCAGCGTTGTGTAGAAGCAGAGAAAAAATTATAAAGGTTTTGCATTACACTGAAAAATGAACATGCTTCCCGAGAACAGCTTGCAGCACTAAAAATTAATAGTCTCAGTTCGCTCTGATGAGGCATGAAACCATTACAAGTTAATGAAACATATTCAAAGAATGGCACCACGAAAGGTTCTTGCTTGACTAACGAGAGAGAAATGCTGAAAAACCTGAATTGGTCGACGCTTTAAAACAGACGAACATCATCCGACAAAAGCCTACTTACAAAGTTTCGAGGACCGGTATAGAGAGAATACAAAATTATTCTTCGATCTCCTACTTACATGTAGCTCCGATATGGACTAATTACTGCACACAGAGAGACATTTTAGTAATGGTTCCACCCGTGCTATTACGCGGTTGGAACGGGTGCAAAGCATAATGCGTAGCACAATTCTAAATACCCTCCGCTTTGCACTTCACAGTAGTTTGCAGAATATGTATGGTGACACAGACATGTGTTGTCAGTTTAGTGACTGCGCTATCAGCAGTTGTAAGAAGATAATGAGGAGCACCTTTTCAAAACGCATTATGTCCACTGGTCGACAAAATTGAATTTGATATGGAATCCGGTATTTTATTACCCGCTCTACACACTCCTGCAATCAGATTGTGTCCAAACGCATTTTAACACCTTCAAAAAGAGCACCTGAAAGAAGCAGCATTTTGTCTTCTAGTATGATTGAGTCAAACTACATTAATTCCAACAGTTGCCACTATTTTATTTCATTAAGCTATGTTGGCTCCAATGTAAGGCTGGCGGGCTAAAGCGAAAGGCTTTAACTGGCCAACAATGAACAGTTAATATTCGTTTTCAGTATTACAGCATTGTTGTATATAAACGTTTATCATTCTGTCTGTAGACTTACAGAAGTCAGAGGTAAAAACGTTGTTGTGCTGAGAAGGAGAGTATTATAGCGAGTGTATGTGTGACTGTTTAAGAGGAAATGAATCGTGGAACGAGAAAGCGAATGAAGAGCAAATCAAAAACGGAATTAGAGTATGAAAACAGGCAAGAATAAAGAGTAATAAAATTATTTTTATTTCAAAGCTATACAAATTAATCTATTTGTACTTACCTGCATGATTATTTCTCTTGTAACCTTTCCTCTTAGATATTAGGATAAGGATCCTCATCTCATGAGCTTCGAATCTCCTTGCCAGAATAAAGTAGGACGCTTTTGCTGTTAGCCGGCCGGTGTGGCCGTGCGGTTAAAGGCGCTTCAGTCTGGAACCGCGTGACCGCTACGGTCGCAGGTTCGAATCCTGCCTCGGGCATGGATGTGTGTGATGTCCTTAGGTTAGTTAGGTTTAATTAGTTCTAGGTTCTAGGCGACTGATGACCTCAGAAGTTAAGTCGCATAGTGCTCAGAGCCATTTGAACTTTTGCTGTTATTCGATTCTGGTTAACAGTCTACACAAAACTGAAAGGGTAGAGTTTGCTAAACCAGTCAAAAAGGAACAAGTAAGCGCAGGAGAGTACGGAATGATCCGAAAAATAAACCAACTGCTCTAATAGTGCAGTATCATGTAAGTAAAAAATCGTCAAATTTATGATTTATTTACTCTGATAAAATGTGTTACAGGGATAATATTGTAATTGCTACCTTTTATTCTTTTCAGGTTTATTCAAAAGGTGGTAGGCTTCCTGTATGTGCTGCTTTCTTCAGGAAGCTTTTCGGCATTGGTCAAAGAAGAGTGCATACCATCGCTAATGGCCTTAAAACAAGTGAAGGAGTGCTTGACATGAGAGGAGGAGACCATAAAGCAGGAAAGTATAGTGCAAAAAGGAAAAAGGTAACTGAATTTATTTCATATCTACAAGCAAGGGAGAGTCACTACTCCAGAAACAAGAGCCAGCACCTTTACCTGCCATATGACCTGAGTATAAACAAACTTTTCCTCATGTATAACAATTCAGTCATATCTGATCTGAAAGTGAAGAAAACATTTTATACGAAAATATTTGATATAAAATTAAATCTAGGTTTTGGAACTCCAGAAAGTGATACCTGTATCTTCTGCCATAGAATGTATCACCAAATGAAAACTGCTACAGACATCAACACAAACAATAAGCTAATGATTGAACTTGAGTCATATAAATTAAGAGCTAGAGCTTTTCATAAATTAATGAAGCAAACGTGTGACTGTAGCTTGACATTTGCCTTTGATTTACAACAGGTACAACCTCTCCCAAAATTATCTCTTGGCGAGACATACTATTCAAGACATCTCTGTACTTCTTTTGTGTAACAAATGTGGCAGATACAGAAACTACATTTACGTTTGGAATGAAACGCAGGCAGGTAGAGGGCCACAAGAAAATTCCTCAGCCATCACCGATTTCTTAAAGAAATTTACCATTGACACATCTGTCACATTTCTCAACTGTTCGCGGATGGATGCGCTGGCCAAAACAAAAATCAACACGTTATACATGCAGTTGCTTTCGGGTTATTCAAAGAATCCCCAATGCATGTGACTGATGTACTTCTCTGCTTTCCAGTTCGAGGACATTACGTTTTAACTCTTGACAGAGTATTTGGACGAGTAGAAAACAAACTGCGTAAAATTTCAGAAATATTGAATCCAAACACGTCCGAGAATGTTCACGCAGAAGTGGGCGAAACAAGGATTTTAGGGAAAGACTGGGAAGTATTTGATTTCAAGGAACTGATTTTTAGGCTTGTAGATGGCATCAGTGATCCATTTGAAGAAATATATGATAGGTGAAAGGGTGACTGATGTGAAAATCAAATCACACATTACCTACTATTCTTATGATCCTTCAAAGGTCCGCAGCTCGTGGTCGTGCGGTAGCATTCTCGCTTCCCGCGCCCGGGTTCCCGAATTCGATTGCCGGCGGGATTTTCTCTGCCTCGTGATGACTGGGTGTTGTGTGATGTTCTTAGGTTAGTTAGGTTTAAGTAGTTCTAAGTTTTAGGGGACTGATGACCATAGATGTTAAGTCCCATAGTGCTCAGAGCCATTTGAACCTTCAAAGCGCTTTTTGCCATTAGGTAAACGTGGATACAGCTTGGTCAAAGTATCAAATATCTCCAAAGTGGATGGCTGTTAATCTGGGTGAAAAATTTAAGTATTTCATTTTCTCTCCAGTTGTCTCCATATCTAAGGCTTAGTAGTTTTTCCACACCGCCTTTCCTTTTTTGTTTCAATCTCATCAGTGATGATTGATGATGTGGAAAAACTACTAAGCCTTAGGTATGGAAACAACTGGAGAGAAAATGAAATACTTGAATTTTTCAATGAGTTATCAGCCGTCCATGTAACGAACTTATTGCCCAAGATACTATTTGTTATTGATTAGAAGAGGAGCCTGTTTTGGGAAAAACATTCTGAAATTTGTTATTGTAAATGAAGCACATTTTCGTTTTTGTTCCTACTTCTGGTGTTAAAATGTTTTACTGAATGCCAAAAAAATGTATTTTCAAACAATAAAAAGTATTTTTACCAATTCTGTGTCACTGAAAACTAATCAAAACGCATTATGTCCAAAATAGCTTACATCAAAAGTCAGATTGTCCAACAGAACCCAACAAAACGCATTCTGTCCGTCACTAAAGTGCTCATAGCTTGAAAGTATAAAAAGCAATTTCCTTGTATTAAACACATTTTGATCAACAGACCTACCTGAGTAGGTGGTGTAAAATTCGTGAAAATTAATCGAACATTTTTTTCGGTATACTTTTTTCGCTTCTCTTGAAAAATTTACTTTTTGGGACACAATGCGTTTTGAAAAGTAGCTCCTCATATGCTGTAACGATGTAGACGTAGAAAAAACAAGCAAGAAAGTGTCGTAATGGTGCAGTCTCCTCGATTTTATGTCTGGCGTTACGCTGGACATGAAAAAGAGAGCGCGTGGTTGGAGAGAATCGATGCCGCAGGAGCGCAGAGACGCTAGAGCCATCTAGTAGCCGACGTTAATAGCAAAGTCGACAACAGCGCGACTTGTGGACCTGGATGAAACTACTGCCACTTACGATTTGCTCGACCGCTTGGCATTAAGAAAAGAACATCTGCCAAAAACCGTCACAGAAAAACGATTAAATGAATTCTGGCAGACGGAGCGGTTTGTGATTTTGGTTCTAGTATTGCTATAAAATTTAATGAATAAGTAGACGATGCATTTACACGATCGCTCTAGACTGTATTGGCGCGGGCAGAACGAATCTATTGTGCGACCCTACAACTACAGCGAACAGTTTTCAGCAGTAAGTGCAGCGCAAAAGGTGTTCGAATGAGTCCCTTATTTTCAAGCAACCTGGTCAGAAGCAGCCAGTCAGCATGCAGTGCCACTGCCGAGTCTGTCCGGGAATCACCTAGCTGCCTCTCGGCCGCTCGGACGCACGCGGCGCTATGTGGCGCAGAACCGACCGGGGAATCCCCGTTGCTGCCCCTAGAACCTTCTGCACTCTCCCAGCTGCAGAGGGAGTCCCTGCTCTCTGTAGTAAAGCCTGCAAGGTCTTATAACGGGCTGCAGGGACAAATCTGGCACACTTTGAGTCGATCAGTTGGATGCTGCACATCGGTGGAGGTAACTACTACTTTTCTCTTGCAGATAGCACACTGTGTTCTGTCCTCACTGTATATACGGTGAGTAAATCGTCCTTGGTCTTAAATGTCACATCCTTTAGAATTAATTTCGCTGGCGATCCGAAAACGCTTCGCTTCTTTGCCTCTTGAGGTGGAACTTTCGTTGCATGGTTACCATTTGATTCACAGTGTGTTTTCTAAATTCAGATTTCGTCTTCGCTATCTATTTTCCAGCAGCATTTGTTATCCGTTTTACACCTGTTGAACATATTTAGATATTGTCTTATCGTATAAATTTTGCAGATACATATTCTCTGTACCGTTTCTATCATTTCTGTAGTGACTTTTCTTTTCTTTCTTTTTTTGCTTTTCTTGAATTATCTCTAATCTGTAATACTGTGTTATGCACAAAGTAACCAAACGTGTAAATTTTCACCTAACTGGCTTTTACATTTTTAATGTTAGTTTTTTGTTTCAGTTGTTTAAGGACTATGTACCATTTATAATATTTTTCATTTTTTTTCCTTTCAAATTCTATTGACATTTAACTGTGTCATTTTCTTCTTCTCTCTCCATACAGTTCGTTACTGCCCTCTTACAGCTTTTGTCCAAAAACGCTTCAGTTCTCAACGCATTGCCATTTAGAAAGTTCTTTCTGTTTTCTCTTTTTTATTCTTACACATGTAGAAGCGTTTATTTTCCATTTCTTTGATACAGTTTGTTGGTTGTTCCTTTTTCCAGAGATACTTAAATATGTAGTTTACTAGCCTATCGTCATCTACACTGTTTATTCGATAAGCAATGTGCACTTTATTTGTTCTTCTAACACTTTTAGTATTCCGGAATGTTTCACATTTGTTTTGAAATTCACGTACATGCTTTCGTATTTATTATTGGACTCAAAGCTTTCCTTTTATGTTATTGATAGATATATGGATAGTTCTCAAGATTTTGTTTTCTTTTTCTTTTTCTTTTTTTTTTTTTTTTTTTTGTAGCATGACTTCCTTGTTTCTTTTGAATGTGAATAATTAAGGAGTTTTGCTAATTAGAACTGATGTGCTAGCTATAACTGGTTTCTTTCTGTAGACATTTTGTAAGCAGATTTCTCATATATTGATCTTCCTGCAGCTTTTACTATTCCTAAGGAAACTTTCACTTCTCTACACCTTAAATTTCTTTGTACTTCTTATTAGGTGTGACTTTCAGAGTATAATTTTAACTATCAGTGTTTTTTATTCATCTCTTAAAGTATAGCACTATACAAGTTCTTCATTATTTGGTATCTTTATTTTGTAATTGGTTTCATTTGAAACTTGGCATATTTATTTTATTTAATTTTTTTTTCTTGTGGAAGAATGTGTTATGAAAAAAGATGTTCTTCTCGTTGCATTATATTAATTTGTGAACTCTGTGGTTAGTTAGAACCGAACGTTTCACACCAGAGGACTATCCCCCAGTGTTGACCTACTTTTTCAATTAAATGCCCCTTTATTATCTGTGAATCGTATTGTCTATTATCTAACAATATTCGCGGGTCTTTGTCTTCTGCCAAGTAATGGGAACAACCGAATGAAAGCGGTCGATTGAGTCTGTTAATGGGTAACGAACGACTCTTTCGTTCTTTTAGTTTTTCGTAGCAGTTGTAGTAGTCATTTATTTTTTTCCGTCGGTTGTAATTTTACGTATATGTTGGATTATTTTCTTGCATTCACTCACTTTTTCGAGTGCAACCATTCTGCGGCAGTGACCGAATGAAAATAGTTATGACATTCTGTTGTAGTTTTGCATACTAAGTGAGTTATTCACTCTGTCTTTTCAAGTGAAACCAGTGTGTAGTTTTGTTCTGTCTGTTGAACGATGTATTCATTCTTTCTTTGAACTGTAACCATTTCTTAGTGGAGGTTGATTCTTTCAAAGAAAAAGACAGCAACCAGAGCGCCATAACCGGTTTCGAACCCACAAGTTCATCTTTAAACGGCTGTTCACAAGGTGCACATCTGTGTGAAGCTTACATAACTTTTTGCTCTTTATAACCCCTTGTAGTGAACGATTCTTGGGTTGGTTGTGCCCTACAGTATAAAATCGATGTTAGAAAAGACCTATTTAAACTTAATTATCCTTCATAATGATCGAACACAATGCAAACAAATATTTTAGGCTGAGTAGTATTAGTATTTACGTTGACAATCCCCCATAATTTTGTTGGAATCTTGCAGGTTTGCGCGGAATTTTAGAGGATAGTACCAGTACTCCTCAACTGGAGGACAGGAGAAGTGCCGTAACCCAATTACCCTGAAAGGAAGAGGAGTTAAAATAAGCGAGCACGTGTCTCGGTTTATCTGAAGATACTCGACCGTTTCTTAGAAAACGACGTGGAAAGTTTCCACGTAGTTTAGGTTTCTCCGCAGAGTCTCTGAGGGGAAATGGTGTCGCGGTCTGTCAATTTTGCGCCTCGTTTCGAACCCCGAATATTGTTTTTATTTACTTTATCTTATTTTTTCATTTATCTTGCCATATCCATGGAAGGTTACTATGTGATTGTTCCTTATCAAGTTAGGGGCACAAGGGAATTATATTATTAGTAAAATTACAACTGGGTTTCACAATAGGTATCGTAGCTTTATTATGTAAGATATGAGTGTAAGGTATTTTCGGGGTTACAGTGTTTTTAAATTCTTATTATTTCATTCTTATAGCGATTATTATACGCTAAAGCACCAAAGAACTGGTATAGGCATGCGTATTGAAATACAGAAGTATGTGAACAGACAGAATAAGGCGCTACTGTCGGCAACGCCCATATGAGTCAAAAGGTGTGTACCGCAGTTGTTAGGTCGGTTACTGCCTTCAACCATAAATATAATAGACTGGCCCTGACGTCATTTTCGTGGCTCCAACATCTCTGGGCTAAAGTCACGTGAATGTTGGCAAAACATGGCTGTTTCGTGTTGCGCTTATGGCTGTACTCAGCGTTTTGTCGGGGGAAATGGCATTACAGTTCACGTGTGTTTCTATGATAGTGCAGATGCGTTAATTGAAATCTGCTGAAGTGACTTTTATATGTTTTTTACACTTGAAATAGAGTATCGCGTAAATTAAAGTGTTGAAAGCGATGCCTGTAAAGTCAGACTCATATTACATTTTGGAACGTATCTGTGATAATTCGGTTACAGAAGTAAGTATAACTGTTTCTCGTTCCTACTCATAGGTTCCCTAAGGATGAAAACCGAAGGCAGCTTTGGATACAGGCTCCGAAACGGAAAAACTTTAAGCCATCTGCACATACGCGCCTTTTTGTATATACAAGTGAGATTATAATAAGGTAAGAGCACCTATAGTCGACACACGAAGAGAATTTTTTTCTGCCTTCTAATACTATTAAATAAATGTAGGCTCCAAAATGATTTTCTGAAACTTGAAAGTCTCACCTTTCATCTAAAATATCATTTTTTTAAAAACTGATAGTTTAAACTTTTGTAAAAATAGTAGGAACTGAACCTTTGAAGTCCACCTAAAATTGATACTCTAAAATGGACCTATAGTTGACATAATTCCCATATCCCATTTTCTTTTATAAGTGACTAGAGCTCAAAACGCGGCGAATCCAATATTTAAAGTTGTGACACGAGCCCACTCTTACTGTTTAAAAGAATTTTAACGACATTTTACTTTAATTGATAGTTTATAGTAATTTCGTCCCGCTGCCCACCAGAGGGGCGTTCGATGTATTTGCTAGATTTTATAAATGGTACTGTGAACAAATCCAGGTCAAATGTAGTTCTGACATAATTTTTCGCAAATAAAAATGCAATTTTTGTTGGAAGCGTTTAGCAGTCAATTGAGAAATGTGGGGAAAATACGATACAAACTTAGGATGGCAGACCGCTGATTTGAAATCCCGCCACGTTTTGCCAACAGTCACGTGGTTTATGCTGGAGCCACACCAGCCCTATAGCTTCTGCACAGCAAGGCCAGTCTACTAGTACCTATGGTCGAAGGTTACTGGTGCTACAATGGCAGATTATCAAGATTTATGTAAGTTTGAACGTGGTGTTACAGTCGGCGCACGAGTGATGGGACCCAGCATCTCCGAGGTAGCGATAAAGAGGGAACTTTAACGTACGACCTTTTCATGTTTGTACCGTGAATACCAGGAATCCAGTAAAACATCAAATCGCTGCGGCCGGAAAAAGATCCTTCAGGAACGGCACCAACGTGCAGAGAATCGTTCAACGTGATAAAAGTGAAACTCTTCCATAAATTGCTGCAGATTTCAGTGCTGGGCCATTAACAAGTTTCAGTGTGCTAACCGTTCAACGAAACATCATCGATATAGGCTTTCGGAGCCGAAGGCCCACAGATGTACCCTTGATGACTGCACGACATAACGCTTTACGCCTCGCCTGGGACCGTCAATATCGACATTGGACTGGAAACATGTCGGATGAGTCTCGTTTCAAATTGTATCGAGTGGGTGTATGTGTTCGGGTATGGAGACAACTTCATGAATCCGCGGACCCTACATGTCAGCTGGGGACTGTTAAAAGTTGATGGTCTAAGGCGTCTTGTCACGGTTCGCGCGGCTCCCCCATCGGAGGTTCGAGTCCTCCCTCAGACATGGGTGTTTGTGTTGACCTTAGCGTAAGTTAGTTCAAGTTAGATTCAGTCGGGTGTAAGTTTAGGGACCGATGACCTCAGCAGTTTGGTCCCATAAGATCTTACCACAAATTTCAAACTGGTGGAGGCTATGTAATGGTACAGTTGGAGTCAAATGGGACTCTAATAGGTGACACTTATGTAAGCATCCTGTCTAATCATCTATATCCATTAATGCCCATTGTGCATTCCGGCGGACTTGGGTAATTCCAGCAGGACAATGCGACAACCCACACGTCCATAATTGCTACAGAGTGGCTCCAGGAACACTCTCCTGAGTTTGCTGTCCACCAAACTCCCCAGACATGAACATTGTTGCGCATATCGGGGATGCCTTGCAACGTGCTGTTCAGAAGAGATCTTCACTCTCTCGTACTCGTATTCACAGTGTCAGTTCTCTCCAGCACTACTTCAGACATTAGTCGAGCTCATGCAGGCACTCCTGCGTGCTTGCGGGGGTCCTACACGATTTTAGGTAGGTGTACTAGTTTCTTTGGCTCTTCAGTCTATTAATTCTTACTTTTGATTCTTACATTTATTCTACAGGAAAATTTGTGGCATTCCCTTCGATGATACCGATCATAGAAACATTCGAAATTTAGAAAGTCCGAACACTACGAGAAGACAGGTTTCCCACAGTGACATTTCTTCGTGTGACTATCATTCGGGAAAGAAACGTCGCGAACACTGCAGAAGATTTCACGCTTTGGCTTTTATTTCGCGCCAAACCACTTGTAGCGGTGTGGAAATAAGCATTTGCGTATTTATTCATTCACGTACTGAATAGATTAATTCTTATTTTCACCGTCTAAATCTGACTATTCCATTGCCGTGAATTAAGTTGTTCTAGGTGCAGCTAACATGTAAGTAATTAAGATGATGTATCGTTAAGGATACAAAATTGAGCATGCAAGTTGCCCTTCCTTAGAGATACAAGTATTACATTATTAGACCTCAGTAAGGCTTTCGACACTATTTCCCATGAGGTCTTATTTTCTAAGTTAAAACTATACGGAATAAAGGGTTCACAGTTATCGCTAATAGAATCGTAGCTTGATAACAGACAACAAATGGTCATAATTGAGAACCAACTATCAGACATACTCAAAATTGAAACCGGAATTGTTCAAGGATTAGTAATTGGCCCGTTTCTCTTTCTAGTGTATATCAATGACCTCCCACATAACTTGCCAGACAAATCAATTCTATATGCTGACGACATCACCTTAATATCATACGGAAATCTGGAAACTTTACAGGACAAAAATACAGACATGGTAGAAAACTCCACCACATGGTTGCAAAGCAATAAATTGGTCTTAAAGGGCAATAAAACACAGACAATATATTTTCATTTGAGTAAGTTGAAACCAGAAGGGACGGTAAACACATCTGTCAAACTGCTAGGAATTTATTTAGACCCGAATTTGAACTGGGGCGAACATACGCAACAACTATGCAAGTAATTTTTTTTTATTGCGCAAACTTAGGACTTGTGTCAGTAAGAGACAAATGCTAGAGGTATACTATACCTTTTTCCACTCGCACCCGGTCTATGGCATAATAATTTGGGGGAACTCTTCAGGGGCTCAGGAAGTTTTTAAGTGGCAGAAGAGGGCAGTTAGAGGTATAAAGGGCTTACCCGACAATGAATCGTGTATACCAGTATTCAGGGAGCTGAAAATAATGACTCTCTCTGCAATATTCATACACCACTGTCTGATAGACATCAAAGAAAACCAGAGCAACTTCAAAGAAAGGGGGGAGGTACATTCACACAACACAAGAAATAAACATTACATTGACATGCCCCAGGTAAGGATAAAGAAAACCCAAAACTGCCGTACTACATGGGGATTAAGCTATTCAACAAACTGCCTACAACACTGAGGGAAATGCCAGTACAGCAACGAGGGAAGAAACTAAAAAAAATGGCTGATTATTAATACAACCTACAACATTCCGGAATTCGAAGAAAACTTGAGACGCCTCCAGAATGAATGATGATTATAGCATGTAGTGAAAATATAGGCGGTATCATATTCTGTTACAAATTTGATCCAGGGAGATGTATAACTGTAAATACTTTTCTGTATATTTTTTAAAAACTAATTGGTAGCTCCAAAAAAAAAAACTATGTATGTATTGTATTGTGTTTTGGTACCTTTCCTTGTGTTTTTTGACGCTGTCTATTACCACACTAAGTTGTTTAACGACAATAAAATTTTATTTGAAAAAAAAAAAAAAAAAGACTGGCTGGCGTCTTGTGCATGCGTGCGTGCTGCGCGCTCCACGCGATTCTCCTGCTGCGGCCAGGAAAACAGCTGTAGCGAGGAGGTGGCGTGCATGCAGCGTGTTACTGCAGTCGTGGGCACCAAAGTTACGCCAGCGGTGGGGTTACCTCCTCGCGACGACTGCATTCCTGGCGGCAACAGGGCGCTGACTGCAGTGGCGCCAACTCCGGCACGGAAAAAGGCTGGGTAGTGACCGTGAAAACAAAAAAACATTCGCATAACTGATGTAACCGTAGAAGACTGACTAGGAGAGATTCACAGCGGTGAGATCGACTTTTTGAAATCATCCAAATTATACGGTGCTGTAGGTTTAACGTCTCAGGTTTCAAACTTTCATTTGTAATTGAAGAAAAAATTAGCGTACTATGCGATTGCAGTCTTTCTCGGCGTATGCCACTGATGAATTCTTCTCGGGTTATCAGCCGAGTGATGGCGTCGTCTTTGCCAGAAGATGATGGGTACGAAACTCATTGAAACGTTGCGACAAGACGACGCCACCACTCGGAAGATAACCCGAGAAGCACTCATCAATTAGCGTAATGCTCTTAAGTTTTAGAAAAGGGATATTAACACAGATTGTTTAAAGTACAGGCTTGACATGCAAAAAGGTGTTTTCAAATCTATCATTTTTAAATTTTTTGGAAATGACTGTGATCATTATTTTTATTCGATTAAACGGGTTTATGTAAGTTTTTTATTTCTAATGCTGTGTCACATCTTTTTATCACCGTATTAATTTTTACAATTGCTCTCATTTGTCTTCCTAGACTACTTCTTCCACTTGGGATTTCTGTACATGTCAGTTTAATTACTTTTTTATTTATCTGTCATAATACTTAAACATTTTCAACTGTCGATATATCTCTTTAAAAAAAAGACTATTAAAGTATTTATATTAACCGTGCATTTGTATCAAAAATGAATTTTTCGTTGCAACGTTCTTTTTTTGGGATGGTTAATGTCAAAAAAAATATTAAAAACATTACTTCTAATTCCGCTATGCACTAAGTAACACAGATGATGATTGAAACGAAAGAAAGAAGTATAAATAAAACGAAATTCAAGGAACACGAGGAACAGAGATACTGAATGGAATAACATGGGCAAAAATATAAGATGATAAAACGGAAGAAATTAAATCGAAGTTAATACAAAAAATAATTAAAATCATATGCACACGTATTCCAAGTAGAAAGAGAATGTCAGGAGGAAAAAATGAGAGCAATTTAAAAAGGTTAATTAAAATGACGTGACAAAGCATCACAAATTTTAAAAAAATATATTTAATCGAATAAAAATAATGATCAGTCATTTCGATGAAGATTTAAAAATAAAAATTCTCAGAACACCAGAGAAGAAGACTTGAAGCCACTCTTGAACGTGAGACCTGTACCTTAAATGTTACCGCTGTACAAATAGCCTCTGCAAGAGCCCGTTTTTAAAGCTGAAGAGGATGAAAATTCAGAACTACTTTTTTTTTTTTTTTTCTTCAAATGAGGGCTGATGTGGGTGAATGGCCGCAGTGTGTGAAACTTGGGACCTTAACCTACATCACGGTATAGATGATTTCAAGAAGTCGATTGTACCACTGAGGACCTCTCTTTGTGAGTGAGAAAAACATTCACATAACTGACGTAACTGTAAGAGACTTGTCTCGGCTGACTGTCTCACATTAAGTGAAAGCACTCAAACCGGAAGATCGAGTGACACACGGACATGGCCAGAGTGATAGTTTCGATTGGCGGATAAGTTGGCATAAAAAAATCTTTTAGAGACATTATTACATTCAAAACTGCCTTTTTATTGATCGGTTTCGACAGGTAAGGCTGTCATCTTCAGATCTTCCAAATTTTTTCTCCATTGTGCACTCATTATTCATGCCATGCTAACATTGTAGTAGAGAGTACATTTCATATACCACAGATTTCTCAAAAATGTGCAATATAATCTCCATTAAAATGTTGACAAGGCATGAGCAATGGCTCTGAGCACTATGGGACTCAACTGCTGAGGTCATTAGTCCCCTAGAACTTAGAACTAGTTAAACCTAACTAACCTAAGGACATCACAAACATCCATGCCCGAGGCAGGATTCGAACCTGCGACCGTAGCGGTCTTGCGGTTCCAGACTGCAGCGCCTTTAACTGCACGGCCACTTCGGCCGGCTCATGAGCAATGAATGCACTATAGAGCATGATGTACAATCAAAAATGTTTCTGAAGATCTGAAGATAACTGTCGTACCTGTCGAAACCGGTCAATAAAATGAAACCGATCTGGCTATAAAAGATTTCTTTGAAGTACATACAGATTACTCCTTCTCATGATGAGAAACTTTAAATTGGATGTCGTAACTGGGGCCCAGATTTTAATGATATGGTACTGGGAAGAGTTTACTGTGCGTATAAAGTCATACCTGTATTTATACCTTTTTTAGTAGTAGGACTAGTGGTGTAAAATTCCTGGGCAACTACCCAAAATTCATGAACACCTGGGCATTTATGCATTTTAAAGATTAATTGATAGGCGGCACTTATAAAACAATTTTTAGGGGATATTTTGTATTTGGAAGGATGTTTTACAACACTTCTTCTGTAATGGTTGGGTAACCAAGCTGAGAAAACTGCTTGAGAGTTAAGGGGTGTGATATATATAACCTATTAATGCGTGTGTTGTTGAATGCAATGCGAATGTGGGGTTTTACTTTATTTAATTTTGGTTTCACTGCAAGGACATGCGAAGGCACAGATGTTTATTAGATTTTACTGACACAAAAATGTAGCGTAGGATCCTGTTGAAGTTACTTAGACGAATCCGTGCTCAAAAACAGTTCATCATTATAGGTTATACAAACACACAAAAAAGTATTTCACCATTTTCAGTACGTAGGACCTACGTGTGATTTAATTTCGTCTGAGTGCAGGACAAATCTGTGTCCTATTGCACGTAACATAAATCTTCTGAATAAATCGTTTGGCACTTTGAAAATAACAGTTTCCTATAGATCATAAATGAAAGAAAATGTTGCCGATCTCCAGCGTCGCCTGTGGAAAGACCGGGATTATAATTACGATAATTTGAAATTGCCCCTTAAATGCGGCCAGTTGTCGCCGTCCAGCGATATTCGGCTTGTTGCCGGCGCGGCGTCTGAAATTCTTTTAAAAACTATGCGACAAGCAAACAGGGTATGTGGTGCAGGTTACAGTTAAAATGAACAACGGGAATACTTTAGATATATATTGGGGCTCACTGTTCAAATAATAAAACTTGTACACACCTTATTATGTAGAGTGCGCACAATGGCGTTCTATCAGAACAAGGCAGAGCCTCCGGCGCTTTTTTGTTTCACGCCGTTACCAAACAGAACAAAGATAATAATAATAGTTACGTTACAGATAATAGTTTTTTTTTTATAATCGCATTATTCCTTGACTTTCAATAGAGTTTCTTTTACATATGACAAATACAATTGCTTAATATCGTGGCAAAATGTTTAAATTTATAGTTCTCATAATCTGGGCCATGGGACGTCATAAGGCCCCCTGGAATGCCAAGTTCACATGTTCTAATGTCCGGGCATGGCATTCTACAGTACGTCACATGAAGCACTTTCACTTAAGTTTTCACTTCGCATCACAATATTTAACATAATTTGTCATAGATTTCTCTGATTGTCTGATACTTCGAGTTCACATCAATACACTTAACACCATTGAACAAGGTTACAAAATTTCAGCATTATTGGTACATATATTTTTGAACAATATATTTTATTTTGGCAATGATAGTCTGTTATGAACTGAAGTTGCGCATATTTCCTTTTAGTCGCTCTCCATTCGGACGAGAGCCCCAAGGGAAACCGCAGAAAACCTAGGCGGAGCAAAACAGACTATCCTTTATCATCTATCTGTTAGTAGCGTTTCGAATAGTATAAGGTGTACATTCTTGATTTGCAAAGTTTGCATTTTTATCGATTAGATACATAATTTTACAGTTGTATGACGATGCCATTGGTCGATGGTTCGCCAGTTGGAAGGCGTGGTCGTCGGCCGTCGAATGTTCGTGGGACGTTGCAGGCTCGGCGTCGTGTAGTCGATGCTGCGTCATCATGGATACGCACGGCGGGAACGTGCGTAGGTTCGGCTTGGATGCAGGCACCGCCCCCCCTCCCCCCCCACCCCCCCCACCCCCCACCCCCCGGCGTTGACGTTTAACCGCGATACCGTCCGCCAAGGCTGCATCGGCGTAGCCTCCTGCATTGTCGTCTCCCAGAACGGCTCGTAACACGAAGAGTGACCACGAAACAAATTCCATTACGCGGTATTATTTGTATAACACACAGATGGGAATTCGCTATGGGCAAAACATGCACGTATTATTAGTCACTGCTATTGGTTAGTTTATTGCACCCCAAGTGCGTAATTCCAGTAATCACATATCTACATTTACATACATACTCCGCAATCCACCATACGGTACGTGGCGGAGGGTACCCCGTACCACAACTAGCATCTTCTCTCTCTACTCCACTCCCAAACAGAACGAGGGAAAAATGAGTGCCTCTATGCCTCTGTACGAGCCCTAATCTCTCTTATCTTTGTGGTCTTTCCGCGAGATGTAAGTTGGCGGCAGTAAAATTGTACTGCAGTCAGCCTCAAATGCTGGTTCTCTAAATTTCCTCAGTAGCGATTCACGAAAAGAACGCCTCCTTTCCTCTAGAGACTCCCACCCGAGTTCCTGAAGCATTTCCGTAACACTCGCGTGATGATCAAACCTGCCAGTAACAAATCTAGCAGCCCGCCTCTGAATTGCCTCTATGTCCTCCCTCAATCCGACCTGATAGGGATCCCAAACGCTCGGGCAGTACTCAAGAATAGGTCGTATTAGTGTTTTATAAGCGGCCTCCTTTACAGATGAACCACATCTTCCCAAAATTCTACCAATGAACCGAAGACGACTATCCACCTTCCCCACAACTGCCATTACATGCTTGTCCCACTTCATATCGCTCTGCAATGTTACGCCAAAATATTTAATCGACGTGACTGTGTCAAGCGCTACACTACTAATGGAGTATTCATACATTACGGGACTCTTTTTCCTGTTCATCTGCATTAATGTACATATATCTATATTTAGAGTTAGCTGCGATTCTTTACACCAATCACAAATCCTGTCCAAGTCGTCTTGTATCTTCCTACAGTCGCTCAACGACGACACCTTCCCGTACAGCACAGCATCATCAGCAAACAGCCGCACATTGCTATCCACCCTATCCAAAAGATTTATGTAGATAGAAAACAACAGCGGACCTACCACACTTCCCTGGGGCACTCCAGATGATACCCTCACCTCCGATGAACACTCACCATCGAGGACAACGTACTGGCTTCTTTTCCTTACATAGTCCTGCGAACATGGTTGCTTTTTTCACTTTTTATGATATTCTTAATGTTTCGCGCTATATAAGAGTCCTAAAGTCGTCATACGCTCTACACTTCACCGTATCTTAGATCCATGACTATTCACTGTTTATAACATGTTCTAAAAACAACACTCCGAGCGCGGCACGTCACTCGCTGACCAAGTGTCAGCTTCCCACGCCCGGGTTCCCGGGTTCGATTCCCGGCGGGGTCAGGGATTTTCTCTGCCTCGTGATGGCTGGGTGTTGTGTGCTGTCCTTAGGTTAGTTAGGTTTAAGTAGTTCTAAGTTCTAGGGGACTTATGACCACAGCAGTTGAGTCCCATAGTGCTCAGAGCCATTTGAACCATTTTTTGAACCAAGTGTCAGCTTCGCGTTGGAATGTTGATTGTTGTCGTGCGTGAAACGCTGTCTATTCCAAATACATCGTTCGCACAGTTTACAGGAGATGAAATATACAGTTTTTCCATACTCGCACTGTGTGCACGTAACATCTGTTCATTAAGGACGTCCGCTCAAAATGGTTCAAATGGCTCTAAGCACTACGTGACTTAACATCTGAGGTCATCAGTCCCGTAGACTTAGAACTACTTAAACCTAACTAACCTAAGGGCATCACACACATCCATGCCCGAGGCAGGATTCGAACCTGCGACCATAGCAGCAGCACGGTTCTGGACTGAAGCGCCTAGAAAAGCTCGGTCACAGCGGCCGGCCAAGGACGTCCGCCTTTAAGTCTGTACAAAGTACGGCGATCGCCCACTTAACAAAAATGGTTCAAATGGCTCTGAGCACTATGGGACTCAACTGCTGTGGTCATAAGTCCCCTAGAACTTAGAACTACTTAAAACTAACTAACCTAAGGACAGCACACAACACCCAGCCATCACGAGGCAGAGAAAATCCCTGACCCCGCCGGGAATCGAACCCGGGAACCCGGGCGTGGGAAGCGAGAACGCTACCGCACGACCACGAGATGCGGGCCCCACTTAACACTTTCTCATACTACAGATTGCGAATTACAGACTTCCATATAGTTCAAGTCACGATTTTTATTGTCTCTGTGACTACAGATATTTTCTCCACAGAGCAAGTTAATCACAGATTCTGTCACATTATCTGTCATTTCTTTTAGAGGCAAGTGTTACAATTTGTGAATTACACAGTTCATTGCTTACGTTCCTGCGTACCATGCCACGTTTGCCTGACCAATAGATCATCAGGACCTGTACTCAGACTCTGGGCTGCCTTTACGCCGGCCTCTGTGGCCGAGCGGTTCTAGGTGCTACAGTCTGGAACCGTGCGACCGCTACGTCGCAGGTTCGAATCCTGCCTCGGGCATGGATGTGTGCGCTGTCCTTAGGTTAGTTAGGTTTACGTAGTTCTAAGTTCTAGGGGACTGATGATCTCAGCAGTTAAGTCCCATAGTGCTCAGAGCAATTTGAATTTTTGAAGCTGCCTTTAACAATAATAATGGCTTTACCAGATCATACTCAACAAATTGCCTATATTTTTGTATTTTCTCAGGACTGATGTGTTACACGGTGTCTAATACGCGTTTCTCAAGCCGCATCTAAGTTTAGCCATGGATCCAAAAGTCATGTAGTAAAATGGGATGACATATCCTTGCTCGATTGATTCTAAAATTGTTTTATCGAAATCTGCTTTGCTGATGACCCATTGTGTTCCCCTTTAACATGGGTTTTATTCATGGTCATCTTTCTTTTTACTCTAGTAGTTGAAATATTACCAAATTAATGAGTATTATATATTTAATAAAATTAAATTTACATCTCTACTAAATCTTTCACAAGCTGAACCTTCCAATGAGATAATAGTCCTAACTTAGCATTACAGTATGGAATTAAATAATATGTTCGCATTAAAAACAGATATCAATATTCACTATTCTACTTCAATTTCACGAACTTGTGTTCCTTCATTACACTGTTCAGTAACCAATGTCTTTCCTATGCATTTTTGAAAAGTAAGTAATATTATTCTTTTGTCAAGTACACTCACATGGATGACACTTTCCGTGTCCTAAATACAGAAAAATATACCATGGAAAACACTTATATACTATTATGTACATGAAAAATAAATCAAAAACTGAAAGAAAATCTAATATCTACATTGTCATTATGAATCATTTTATATACAGTTTGTCTTTATAAGCTGGCCGGAGTGGCCGTGAGGTTCTAGGCGCTACAGTCTGGAACCGAGCGACCGGAACGGTCGCAGGTTCGAATCCTGCCTCGGGCATGGATGTCTGTGCTGTCCTTAGGTTAGTTAGTTAGGTTTAATTAGTTCTAAGTTCTAGGCGACTGATGACCTCAGAAGTTAAGTCGCGTAGTGCTCAGAGCCATTTGAACCATTTTGTCTTTATAAGGGTATAATCCTATCTTGTCTCCGTCTATGTTAGACAAGAGAAAGCTACAATTATGAGGTATGTCAATGATCTTGTATGGCCCAATGTATAACATCTGGCATCTCTTGTTGGTCTTTTTCAATAGTGATGACTTAGGGCGATTTTTCACTGAAACCACGTCTCCAATTTTATATTGCGCTATCTTTTCTATGTTTTGGTCATCTTTTTTCTTTCTTCCTTCTGCACATTTTTTTAAGGTTGTTTGCCACCTCGGCAATTATTACCTCCCGAGGCTCGGATGCCCTTTGCAACCTGGGTAAAGGATTTATCGAGTCATTCTTTTCTATTTTATCAAACATTATTTCATTTGGTGTACAACCAGTAGCCAGGTTATTATGAATATTTTTCTTCCTTGGAGCACGGTACAGAATATTTGGCGTGACAGAAGGTTCCAGGGGCAACACCTCTATGTTGTACTCGTAACCCTTTATTACTCGCGGTTTCTCCGACAAAACATTTAAATGATTTGATATCAAACGGGTAAGCTCAAATTGCTGGCTCCTGTTCAGATTATCCGCCGGCCGCTGTGGCCGAGCGGTTCTAGGCGCCGCAGTCCGGAACCGCGCGGCTGGTACGGTTGCAGGTTCGAATCCTGCCACGGGCATGGATGTGTGTGATGTCCTTAGGTTAAATTAGGTTTAAGTAGTTCTAAGTCTAGGGGACTGATGATCTCAGATGTTAAGTTCCATAGCGCTTAGAGACATTTGAACCATCAGATAATCCGATTCCGTAACCTTGTTGTTAACCATTTTCTGTATTTACGTAGTGTTCTCTATTCCCTTTTCAGGATAACAGTATTCCCTCCCTTTCATCTACATCTACATACATACTCCGCAATCCACCATACGGTGCGTGGCGGAGGGTACCTCGTACCACAACTAGCATCTTCTCTCCCTGTTCCACTCCCAAACAGAACGAGGAAAAAATGAATGCCTATATGCCTCTGTACGAGCCCTAATCTCTCTTATCTTTGTGGTCTTACCGCGAAATGTAAGTTGGCGGCAGTAAAATTGTGCTGCAGTCAGCCTCAAGTGCTGGTTCTCTACATTTCCTCAGAAGCGATTCACGAAAAGAAAGCCTTCTTTCCTCTAGAGACTCCCACCTGAGTTCCTGAAGCATTTCCGTAACACTCGCGTGATGATCAAACCAACCAGTAACAAATCTACCAGCCCGCCTCTGAATTGCTTCTATGTCTTCCCTCAATCCGACCTGATAGGGATCCCAAACGCTCGAACAGTACTCAAGAATAGGTCGTATTAGTGTTTTATAAGCGGTCTCCGTTACAGATGAACCACATCTTCCCAAAATTCTACCAATGAACCGAAGACGACTATCCGCCTTCCCCACAACTGCCATTACGTGCTTGTCCCACTTCATATCGCTCTGCAATGTTACGCCCCAATATTTAATCGACGTGACTGTGTCAAGCACTACACTACTAATGGAGTATTCAAACATACAGGATTCTTTTTCCTATTCATCTGCATTAATTTACATTTATCTATATTTATAGTTAGCTGCCATTCTCTACACCAAACACAAATCCTGTCCAAGTCATCTTGTATCCTCCTACAGTCACTCAACGACGCCACCTTCCCGTACACCACAGCATCATCAGCAAACAGCCGCACATTGCTATCCACCCTATCCAAAAGATCATTTATGTAGACAGGAAACAACAGCGGACCTACCACACTTCCCTGGGGCACTCCAGATGATACCCTCACCTCCGATGAACACTCACCATCGAGGACAACGTACTGGGTTCTATTACTTAAGAAGTCTCCGAGTCACTCACATACTTGGGAACCAGTCCCATATGCTCGTACCTTAGTTAGGAGTCTGCAGTGGGGCACCGAGTCAAACGCTTTCCGGAAGTCAAGGAATATGGCATCTGTCTGATACCCTTCATCCACGGTTCACAAGATCTTATGTGAAAAAAGGGCGAGTTGCGTTGCGCAGGAGAGATGCTTACTAAAGCCGTGCTGATGCATGGACAGCAACTTCTCTGTCTCAAGGAAATTCATTATATTCGAACTGAGAATATGTTCGAGAATCCTGCAACAAACCGATGTTAAGGATATTGGTCTGTAATTTTGAGGATCCGTCCTTCTACCCTTCTTATATACAGGCGTCACCTGGGCATTTTTCCAGTCGCTCGGGACTTTACGTTGGGTGACAGATTCGCGATAAATGCAAGCTAAGTAAGGAGCCAGTGCAGTGGAGTACTCTCTGAAAAACCGAATTGGCATCCCATCAGGACCTGGCGATTTATTTATTTTCAACCCACTCAGGTGCTTCACAACCCCAGGGACTAGTTAACTTGTAAAATCTTTAATCCGCGGCATTTGTTTTGAATACTCTGGCAATATTTGCCATGTACGTCTTGCGTTCTGACCGTATCCAGTACAATTCCCCTTCCACCTTACATTAAACTATTTTCCCCAGTGGAAAGGTCAATATTCGCCTTCTTGCAGCTTAGGAAATCACAACCCAGGATACAAGCTACTGATAAATCTTTTACTACTAGGAAAGTGCAGTTGATCGCACCGCCCCTAAACTTCAGGTCAACCTGTACCTGGAATTTAACTGTTTATGCCTGTGCCCCAATAGCTCCAGATATCAGACAGTTCTGTACTGGATAAGTCGGTATTTTATTTGTCATACATAATGCCTCATACAGTTCCAAACTCAGAACACTACTAGTCGCCCCAGTATCAATGCACGCGTCGACTGTAATATCTTCTATCAGCGTTTTCATCACAGCCTGCACTTGTTCTAGATTTCTGCTTTTGCACTTACTAGGTTCGTTTAATAATTCATCCTGCATTGCGATATCATCTTTATACCGCAGCAGGTCGACGGTTTCTCGAGTCTGCTTTGGTGTGCCCCCACTTCGCCGCCGATCAACAATTGGGAGCTTATTGCGGTCGGAACTAGTTTGTTGTCTGGGAGGGACCTGGACGTTTGTCGTCTGACACCTCCACTAAGCTAACACTGGATTGCTGTGCTGGCCGATGTTGCTGATTTACGTTTCTTCCGCGATTTTCATTTCTTCGTTCACTGTTCGGTCCCGGTGGTGGACCTGTGTTTTGATTCCACTTGTAATGGTACTTGAATTATGTAACCATTACGGCACCTTACCTCAACCTCTCGATACCAGCAATATTCTACTGTGTTTCTGTAAAGTAGTTAACATATTTCTGGGACAACATTCAGATTTGATTTCATTAATGTAGAGGTACTTTGATACATCGATATGTTTATATTGCAATGATATTATTCTTATGTGAATTCTTTCTTTTGTCACTATGATCTTTGACGTACTTGTAACTCTGAATTTTGGGCGCGTAGGCGGTTATTAGAGTCAAGTCTTGGTCGTCATGTTGAAAAGACGCAAATTGTAGTCAGTTCATAAAATGTGAACTTCAGCAGCGAGGAAGATATTTTCAAGTATGTTTTATATTTTGAAGTAATGTTTTGTGAGTTACGTGATATTGCAACAAAAGTTATAAAAAAGAAGTGTAACTTAAATGCGGAGTGCTGATTACTATTTTACATCACCATTGTCCTAACTTGCAAACGTTTAATCTTCCAGAATGGTTTGTGAAACGCATCTATAAAACTTTTGAATATCGCAGAATAACACCTAGGCCTCTTTGCATCCAAGCTTGGAATCACCACCACGTAGATTTTCGACGATTGAGCCATGAGTTCACAACGAGACCAGTATGGGAAACACGAAAAGATGAGTGCCTAGTTTATGCATTATTTCATGAAATGACTTTATTAACTGTGCTCTAATGACACCTGCCACATAATATAACGTTGTTGTTGCCCGAAAATGCAATATTTAGCAGCGTGAGTAACACTACAATCTGATTAATTTTTGACCTTTGTTGTGGTAGGGTTGTTAGACACTGTGGCGAGAAATTACTCTGCCATTGGTTTCGGTGGTTGCTGTTGCTTTGGTATCTGGTGTTGGGTCTGTCATGCCACTTTTTTCTATTCGGTTGCAGATAACCATCGCCTTTCGCTTGCCTCCCATTACTGACTGGTTGACCACAACTTTTACTATTGTTATTATTGTGGCCTTGTTTGTTATTTCTATTGCCATTTTTCTGAGGAGAAGACGTATGATTTGTATCACTTTTTTCTGCCTTCGTCTATTCTAATACCAAATCAATCTTGTCAAATACTGATCGGTATTTGTGCAAATCCTCCTCGTCAACATTAATTAACTTATCTTTGATATGTCAGCGCAGCTGCATCTTTAGCAGCCGGATCACATCTTTACTAGGCATTGACTCATCCCAGTACCTGGTCTTACTAATGTATTTCTCAAAATATTTCCGTAGACTACTGTGTCTGCGATTATGTATTTCTAAACAATAGACTTCATTTCTTAATCTCTCCTGAATACTCGTTGACCAATACTAGCCTAAGAAAGCCTTTTCAGATTGCTCAGTATTATGATACCTATCCATTGCCTCATTTGCCCTAAGTCCAGCATCTCCCTGTGTATGAGATATAATAAACTGAACTGTTTGCTTTCCTGTCCACATACTGGGCAAGATATTCCTAAAACATTTAATGAGAATGACTGGGTGAACCGATTTCGTTATTAAAAATTCGGAATTGCCCATGTTTAAGTAGGCTTTCCTCTGTGTTGTGTACATAGTTCCGCGTAGTCAGCGCATACAGAAATTTCCCACTAGAGCCCGCCCCGCTAAGCACAACAGCGCAGGCACAGCGCTCATCCGTCTCTGCACTACGAGATGGCGCTACCTTAGAGACAGACCAATTTCTGCTTCCGCCGATCCGCGTATTAATATGTAACGCAGCCAATGAGATTGCTGCTAACGTAGAACCTTTTCTCCTCGCGGATCACACTCGCGCAGTGATACCTGAACACACGAGGTATTATAACAAGTGTACAGACCTCCGATTAGTCAGTCTGCATTAGTCTGTAGTCAAGTTTCAGTCTGCGCCTAATAAGATTACCATATTCCTGTACATAGCCATGAAGAGAAATGTATAGACACTTTGTCAAGTATCAGAGACATGTGAGAATAAGATTAATGTACCAATACCAAAGGAACTTCAGATTGTCAATTGTAAATAGCATCCAGAACTAAGTTAAGTAATGTTTATGCTGGTTATTATTTTAATAAATGTGTGTGAAAATTAATCAAGTTGGTCACCGTCTATCTGCTACTCTAAGCGTGCAAGTGGCATTTCTATCGTCTGACCTAACGGCAGAAGATAAACACGCCACGATAAGACCACGAGACATATTGCTGACACTCGCCTACTTCGTGAGAGCGCCGAGTCAAATAATCTGATGGTGTGTGTACCGAAGGTCTTACAGTACACACACCACACTGCTATGAGATTCGGTGCCTGTACCGCCACCCCCGGAATGCTAGGTAGCATTGTGGGTACACAATTAGGACTGTGGCTGTTCCGGCCACTATCATGTGATTGACAATAATTAGTAACCATACTCGCTGCGTTACGATACACTTTACGAGTAGGCGTGATACTTTCTCTAATGTTTTGACAGACGAGCGCCTCGCGCTGTAAGTTGGCAATACGCTCTGTCACTTCGCGCTGTCAGTGTGGCACCTCTGCGCGTAACTTATTGCCCAGCTGTGCGACTTTGTTTTCAGCTTTCCGTTACTCGATTGTTAGCAAGGTCAACGCCCCCAGCCACAAGCTGTATCGTATTGTTTACTTTTTCGTCTACCTGTTGTAAAAATAAGGAGGATAATAGCAACACGCTCCCTTCCTTGGTTGGTGTACTTGCGGGAGGGGGGGTGGGGGCTAGTAAAAAAAGCATGCTTCTCTAAACCTTTCGTTCTTAGTAATAAAGGCAATGAATATAGGTTGGTTTAAGTGGAAACATTGGTTAAAACAAAAGTGTACGACTGTGGTATCACGTGAAAAACAGAGGAGCTGCCAGCACCGGCCATGGGAGGCCCTAAAAATCTGAGAACGGCTTTAATACAGAGTAGGTATAACACCAGAGTAGGTATAACACCAGACCGCTGCGTTCCAGCGGACAAAGTTGCCTAAATTTATGATTAAGTGTGAACATTTACTAACTTTTAACATTGGGAGTATTGTCCCGTCCCTTATTTTAACTGGTAAATTATAGATTTTTAGGAGTAAAAATTTGAAAAACTACATCTTTATAAATTGATACATTTTGGGCATTTAAAACTGCTTTGGAGAAAGTCCCAGGCAAATGCCGATTTATAAATGTCCGGGGAATTTACCCAGCCACGTCAGTAAATAGGACACATTTCGGCCAACTTTTGAAATGACAGCCGGCCGGAGTGGCCGTGCGGTTCTAGGCGCTACAGTCTGGAACCGCGAGACCGCTACGGTCGCAGGTTCGAATCCTGCCTCGGGCATGGATGTGTGTGATGTCCTTAGGTTAGTTAGGTTTCAGTAGTTCTAAGTTCTAGGGGACTGATGACCTCAGAAGTTGAGTCCCATAGTGCTGAGACCCATCTGAACCATTTGAAATGACAGGTCATAATTCAGCCAACTTTTGCCAGACGTACTGACGGCAAAAAAAAGTTACACCAAGAAGGAAGTTTACGACGCAAACGAAAGTTGGTAAGAGTGTTTCTACATCTGAGAGATAAAATAAATGTTGTGTGACTAGGCCCTCCCGTCTGGTAGACCGTTCGCCGGGTGCAAGTCTTTCGATTTGACGCCACTTCGGCGACTTGTGCGTCGATGGGGATGACATGATGATGATGATTATGAGAACACAACACCCAGTCCATGAGTGGAAAAAGATCTCCGACCAAGCCGGGAATCGAACCCGGGCCCTTAGGATTGACATTCCGTAGCGGTGACCACTTTTCTTTTTTTTTAATCTCATTTTGTTCGCTTTTGTTCGTGGCATCTGCTCGGGACGGACGTCGTAAGACATTCGTTTAAGTTCGTTATTGATCGATTAGCTCAGTTTTTTTTATTACAGAGGTCTGCAAACCCTCTGACCGAACACGCTGAGCAACCGTGCCGGCGTCCACTTAGCTAGGGGGCCGGACCATCTGAAAGATGATATCTCTTCAAATTCCTCGCCAGTCGTATAAGAATGGAGCTAGTAGCGTGACTGTGAGGAGGCAAATCAGGTTTGCTTGAAATACGCGCTGTAACGGTCGTGAGCCGTAGTTACTTTTGAGACTGGACGTGATAAGGATTGGAAAAGGGCACAGGTCATCCCCGTTTTCAAGAAGGGACGTCGAACAGATGTGCAGAGCTATAGACCTATATCTCTAACGTCGATCAGTTGTAGAATTTTGGAACACATATTATGTTCGAGTATAATGACTTTTCTGGAGACTATAAATCTACTCTGCAGGAATCAGCATGGGTTTCGAAAAAGACGATCGTATGAAACCCAGATCGCGCTATTCGTCCACAAGACTCAGAGGGCCATATACACGGGTTCCCAGGTAGATGCCGTGTTTCTTGACTTCCGCAAGGCGTTCGATACAGTTCCCCACAGTCGTTTAATGAACAAAGTAAGAGCATATAGACTATCAGACCAATTGTGTGATTGGATTGAAGAGTTTCTAGATAACAGAGCGCAGCATGTCATTCTCAATGGAGAGAAGTCTTCCGAAGTAAGAGTGATTTCAGGTGTGCCGCAGGGGAGTGTCGTAGGATCGTTGCTATTCACAGTATACATAAATGACCTTGTGGATGACATCGGAAGTTCACTGAGGCTTTTTGCGGATGATGCTGTGGTATATCGAGAGGTTGTAACAATGGAAAATTGTATTGAAATGCAGGAGGATCTGCAGCGAATTGACGCATCGTGGAGGGAATGACAATTGAATGTCAATTTAGACAAGTGTAATGTGCTGCAAATATACAGAAAGAAATTCATTTATCATTTAGCTACAATATAGCAGGTCAGCAATTGGAAGCAGTTATTTCCATAAATTATCTGGGAGTATGCATTAGGAGTGATTTAAAATGGAATCATCATATAAAGTTGATCGTCGGTAAAGCAGATTCCAGACTCAGATTCACTGGAAGAATCCTAAGGAAATGCAATACGAAAACAAAGGAAGTAGGTTACAGTACGCTTGTTCGCTCACTGCTTGAATACTGCTCAGCAGTGTGGGATCCGTACCAGATAGGGTTGATAGAAGAGAGAGAGAAGATCCAACGGAGAGCAGCGCGCTCAGGTACAGGATCATTTAGTAATCGCAGAAGTGTTAAGGAGATGATAGATAAACTCTAGTGGAAGACTCTGCAGAAGAGTCGCTCAGTAGCTCGGTACGGGCTTTTGTTGAAGTTTCGAGAACATACTTTCACCGAGGAGGCAAGCAGTATATTGCTCCCTCCTACGTATATCTCGCGAAGAGGCCATGAGGATAAAATCAGAGAGATTAGAGCCCACACAGAGGCATACCGACACTTCTTCTTTCCACGAATAGAAGGGAGAACCGATAGAGGTACACAAGGTACCCTCCGCCACACACCGTGAGGTGGCTTGCGGAGTATGGATGTAGATGTAGATGAGTTGATGTTAGTCAGTACGGTATGCCTTTAAGCGACAATGACGCCCTTATCAACACCTCACTGAATTTAAACGAAGCCGGCCGCGGTGGTCTAGCGGTTCTGGCGCTGCAGTCCGGAACCGCGGGACTGCTACGGTCGCAGGTTCGAATCCTGCCTCGGGCATGGGTGTGTGTGATGTCCTTAGGTTAGTTAGGTTTAAGTAGTTCTAAGTTCTAGGGGACTTATGACCTAAGATGTTGAGTCCCATAGTGCTCAGAGCCATTTGAACCAATTTAAACGAAATCTCTAATAGGGCTACGAGAAGCCGGGTGTGCCCTCTGTGATACTGCAGAAAGATTTAGCAGTAAAGCTGTACAGAACTGCTGGCAGCGGTGGTTAAGAGAATGTACGGTCGCAAGAAGACCGGACTACGGACGGCCACGTGGCACTACTGACACGAAAGCATATTCAGCATGTGGCTCTGGCTTCTGCAGCAGCAATCTGAGCAGCAGGTGGCTCCGCAGTGACACAACGAACTGTTACAAATCTATTGCTTCAAAGACAGCAGCGAGCCAGACGCAATGTAATGTGCATTCCACTGACCCCAAAGCACCACCATTTGCGACTTCAGTTATGTCAAGCTAAAGCTCATTGGAGAGCCGGGGGGAGTTCTGTTGTGTTTTCTGATGACAACTGGTTATGCCTCAGTCCCAGTGACGCCCGTATTTTGGTTAGAAGGAGGGCTGTTCAAAATGATTCAAATGGCTCTAAGCACTATGCGACTTAACGTCTGAGGTCATCAGTCCCTTAGAACTACTTAAACCTAACTAACCTAAGAACATCACATACATCTATGCCCGAGCCAGGATTCGAACCTGCGACCGTAGCAGCAGCGCGGTTCGGGACTGAAGCGCCTAGAACCGCTCGGCCACAATGGCCGGCGGAGGGCTGTTGAGGACATGCAACCAACCTACACTACTGGCTATTAAAATTGCTACACCAAGAAGAAATGCAGATGATAAACGGGGATTCATTGAACAAAAATATTATACTAGTACTGACGTGTGATTACATTTTAACACAATTTGGGTGCATAGATCCTGAGAAATCAGTACCCAGAACAACCACCTCTGGCTGTAATAACGGCCTTGTTACGCCTGAGCATTGAGCGAAAGAGAGCTTGGATGGCGTGTACAGGTACAGTTGCCCACGCATCTTCAACATGACACCACAGTTCATCAAGAGTAGTGAGTGGTGTATTGTGACGAGCCAGTTGCTCGGCCAACATTGACCAGACGTTTTCAATTGGTGAGAGATCTGGAGAATGTGCTGGCCAGGGCAGTAGTCGAACATTTTCCGTATCCAGAAAGGCCCGTATAGGACCTACAACATGCGGTCGTGCATTATCCTGCTGAAATGTAGGGCTTTTCAGGGATCGAATGAAGGGTAGAGCCACGGATCGTAACACACCTGAAATGTCCAGTGTTCGAAGTGCCGTCAATGCGAACAAGATGTGACCGAGACGTGTAACCAATGGCACCCCATACCATCACGCCGGATGATACGTCAGTATGGCGATGACTAATACACGCTTCCAATGTACGTTCATCGCGATGTCGCCAAACACGGATGCGACCATCATGATGCTGTAAACAGAACCGGGATTCATCCGAAAAAATGACGTTTTGCTATTCGTGCATCCAGGTTCGTCGTTGAGTACACCATCGCAGGCGCTCCTGTCTGTGATGCAGCGTCAACGGTAACCGCAGCCATGGTCTCCGAGCTGATAGTCCATGCTGCTGCTAACGTCGTCGAACTGTTCGTGCAGATGGTGGTTGTCTTGCAAACGTCCCCATCTGTTGACTCAGGGATCGAGACGTGGCTGCACGATCCGTTACAGCCATGAGGATAAGATGCCTGTCATCTCGACTGCTAGTTATTCGAGGCCGCTGGGATCCGGCACGGCGTTCCGTATTACCCTCCTGAACCCACCGATTCCATATTATGCTAACAGTCATTGGATCTCGACCATCGCAAGAGCAATGTCGCGATACGATAAATCGCAATCGCGATAGGCTACAATCCGACCTTTATCAAAGTTCGGAAACGTGATGGTACGCATTTCTCCTCTTTACACGATGCATCGCAACAACGTTTCACCAGACAACGCCGGTCAACTTCTGTTTGTGTATGAAAATCGGTTGGAAACTTTCCTCATGTCAGCACGTTGTAAGTGCCCCCACCGGCGCCAACCTTGTGTGAATGCTCTGAAAAGCTAATCATTTGCATGTCACAGGATCTTCTTCCCGTCGGCTAAATTTCGCGTCTGTAGCACGTCATCTTCGTGGTGTATCAATTTTAATGACATGCTTGACCTCCACCTGGAGCCATCGTCTGGGGAGCAATTTCGTAGGACAGCGACGTGAGCACGTATACCTGTACTATGGTTGTCGGTGTTGCTTTGCTGTCGATTCTGATAAGACCAACCCTGTCACTGAACTGTTCACAGTAACACAGTCTCTGCCCTATGTTCCTATTCATAATGAATCCTACTCCCGTTATACTATTTTCTGCTGCTGTTGATACTACCCTATGCTCATCTTACCAGAAATCCTAGGCTTTTGTCCATTTCACTTCGCTGACCTCTACTATACCTAGACAGAGCCTTTGCTGGATGTAGTTCAATCTCTGTCTTCCTCTACAGTTTTCACCCTCTGCATCTCCCTCTAGTACCACGGAAGTTATTTCTTGCTGTCGTGTCCTGTCCCTTATTCTTGTCAGTGTCTTCAATACATTCCTCTACTCACCGATCCTGCGGAGAACCTCCTCATTCCTTACTTTTATCACTCCACGTAATTTTCAACATTCTTCTGTAAAATGACATCTCCAACTCTTCGATTCCCCTCTGTTCCAGTTTCCCCACAGTCCATATTTCACTACCATACAATGTTGTGCTCCAAACGTACATTCTCGGTAATTTCTTCCAGAAATTAAGGCCTATATTTGATTCTAGTAGACTTCTCTTGCCCAGGAATGCCCTCTTTTCCAGTGCTAGTCTGCTTTTAATGCCATCCTTGCTCCATCCATTGTGGCCTATTTTGCTTCTCAGATGGCAGAATTCCTTGCCTCCACCTACTTTGTGATCCCCAGTTCTGACGTCAAGTTTCTCACTGTTCTCATCATTTCTGCTGCTTGTTATTACTTCTGTCTTTCTTCGATTTACTCTTAATTAATGTTCTGTACTCATGCATTCCATTTAAGAGACCCTGTAACTTTTCTTCACTTTCACTGAGGATAGCAATGTCATCAGTGAATGTTATCATTGATATGCTTTCACCTTGAATTTTAATCCCACTCTGGAACCTTCCTTTTATTTCTGCCATTGCTTCTTCGATGTATATATATTGAAAAGTACACCTTTTTCAATCTGAGCACTTTGTTCTTGGTCCCCCATTCTTATTGTTCCCACTTGCTTCTTGTACATATTACATATAACCCATCGTTTCCTATAGCTTTCCCCTATTTTCTCAGAATGTGTAACATTTTGCACCATTTTATATTGTCGATTACTTATTCCAGGTCGGCAAATCCTATGAGCGTGTCTTTATTTTTCTTCAGTCTTGATTCGATTATCAAGCCCAAAGTAGGAATTGCCTCTCTGGTGCCTTTACCTATCCTAAAGCCGATCTGATCGTCATCTAACTGCTCCTCAGTTTTGTTTTCCATTCTTCTGTATGTTATTCTTATCTGCAACTTTGATACATGCCGGCCGCTGTGGCCGAGCGGCTCTGGGCGCCTTAGTCCAGAACCGCGCTGCTGCTACAGTCGCAGGTTCGAATCCTGCTTCGGGCATGGATGTGTATGATGCCCTTAGGTTAGGCCGGTATTACACTATCAAATTTCTTTGTCAAAGATTTGATCAAATATGTGATCAAATATTCCGTCAAATATATTTGACAAAGATCTTTGACGTAGTGCTGGAAGGGGTATTACACTGTCATCATATTTTTTGTCAAAGTTCAAGATGGCTGACAACAACAACTTGTTATTAACCGCAGCAGTTGCATGTACCACAGCTGCACTGTGTGCTCATGCAGAAGAGAAGCGGGGGGAAAAAAGGAAACACACCTGGGTGAAGCCGTGGGTTTTACGACGAAACGATAAAATCATTCAACAAAACTTGTTACGTGAGCTTATAGTGGAGGACGTCAAGTCGTACATCAATTACTTAAGAATGGATGAGCATACATTTCTGTATGTGCTCAATGAAGTGTATCCTCATATCTCAAAGCACAATATTCACTTAAGAACTGCTACATCTGCAGAAGACAGGCTCACTGTAACACTCTGATTCCTTGCTACAGGAAAGGGTTAGGTTAGGTTAGGTCTCCAATCTTCGTAATCTATTTTTGTATTCAGCGTGCCTCACGTTGTAAAGCGCCTCATCAGCTTCATACATCTCTATTAATTTTGTAGTTGTCGGCACACACCAATTGTATTTACGGGCAATGTTTATAAAAACACTACAGACGACAGACTGCAGCGATGCTAGCTCTCCATGTGGTAACATGTCACATTGCAGTGAACAGAAGCGACTTCTTCAATCTAATCTACAGCGAGGCCCTAGATTTGATCAAATATTGGACGACATTTGACAAAGTTCCCTATTACATCATCAAATATCTTTGACAAAGATATTGGACAAAGATATTTGACAAAGAAATTTGATAGTGTAATACCGGCCTTGGTTTAAGTAGTTCTAAGTCTAGGGGACTGATGACCTCCGATGTTAAGTCCCATAGTGCTTAGAGCCATTTGAACCATTTGCTACATGAGCTATTAAGCTGATTGTGCATTAATCCGGGCACTTGTCCGCTCTTGAAATCTAATTGATGTAGCCATCACTGCCAAATGTAGATGTTGGCTTGTGGTGGAGGAATGTTGGACGTGGATGGAAATCGTCAGGATGCGCCTTATTAAAACTCGACCATGATCTTCAAGTATTATATTAATCCCAGCTAAAGTGCCACATTCCCCTCCTGTCTGCGTCACTGGTCCCACGATGCCGAGGACGCCACTTCACTGTCTGCAAAACAGCTTGGCGCGGAAGGGCAACATTCTGCGGTGTGCTGGACGTGTATAGCCGCAGTGTTTCGACAACGTCAGGATGTGCCGGCAGCTGACTCAGCGGCCTTAGCCCCAGGATGCCTCCGGCATGTGTTGGGAGCCAACCAGACTGCCCGTGGTAGCAAGCCATTGAGTGGCCTGCCGCTGGCTGGCTAATGACCCAGCATTGGCCTCTCAGAGGGTCGAACCAGTGACCTGCTGTAGACTGCAACGCTGGTACCCCATCTGCTACTGCATGTAGCCAGTGGTGTAACATGCCCCACCGTCCAGGAGAGCTGCCACACTTGAATCCCCGCATTGGAAAACCGGCATCTATTTATACGCGGCTGTGTACCTCTGTTTTGCTAATGTACTGCTCCGAGTCACGTACTCATAACCTCTAGGTTACACCAGTGGTCCCCTTCTGCCTAATTCGCGCCGTGCAAACCACTGCGTTTACTCTTTTCAGCGCTTTGATGGCCCTGTGGCCTGCATTCTACTTCGCAACCTCTGGTCAACGTGACTTACTGTCAACGGGCCCACGCCTGTCTGTAACTTGTGCACTCAGAAATATTGCACCGAATCTAACTTTCCTATCTTAAACGGTGGTGCCACTACATTATTCCCCCCTTAAAACCAGGTCCCCGGGTCGACCCCTAGTTACTCTTAAATTTGTTTGGGTCGGTATGTACTTATGACATATTTACTATTACTATTAGAAATCTTAGATGTGATCTTGTCCTCTTAAAACCCATGATATGAGATAAAATTTAAAAATTCCACTTTATACTCGATCAACCCCTTACCTACCTGTCTTATGCCCTCGGTATTCAATCAACTGGGATTTCGACTACCATCGGTTCCCTCTTGGAATTGGCTCTGCGCCTGATCAGAATGAAAACAAAACACAACAAAGTTAAGGCTGTGATGGCTCTTGACACAGAGGTGCTCAAATCAATCTTTACTTGTTGCCTTTCTGTGGTGTGCATACTGTAAGACCTTCGGTACACACACCATCAGATTATTTGACTGGTCGCTCTAACGAAGTAGGCGAGTGTCAGCAATATGTCTCGTGGTCTTATCGTGGCGTGTTTATCTTCTGCTGTTAGGTCAGACGATAGAAATGCCACTTGCACGCTTAGAGTAGCAGATTGACGGTGACCAACTTTAAACAGAACTTGATTAATTTTCACACACATTTATTAAAATAATAAATAACACGGACATTACATAACTTGATTCTGGATGCTGTTTGCAACTGGCAATCTGAAGTTCCTTTGGTATTGGTACGTTAATCTTATTCTCACATATCTCTGGTACTTGACAAAGTGTCTATACTTTTATCTTCATGGCTATGTGCAGGAATATGGTGATCTTATTAGGCGCAGACTGAAACTTGACTACTGACTAATGCAGACTGACTAATCGGAGGTCTGTAAACTCGTTATAATATCTAGAGGGTTCAGTTATCACTGCAGGAGCGTGATCCGCGAGGAGAAAAGGTTCTGCGTTAGCAGCAATCTCATTGGCTGCGTGACATATTAATACACAGATCGGCGGAAGCAGAATTTGGTCCGTCTCTTAGGCAGTGCCATCTCGTAGTGCGGAGACAGAAGAGCGCCGCGCCTGCGCTGTTGTGCTTAGCGGGGCGCGCTGTAGTGGGAAAGTTGTGTACACGCTAACTACACGGAACTATGTACACAACACTTTCCCTATATTGAACGACATGCTGCACAAGTTGCTCAGCTGATATGCACGCTCTTGCTCTGAAATGAACTGGTTTTACGGATCTCAACAGTCCTTATTAAATGAAAGGTCAGTTTCTGCCTTGGCAAAAACTCTAATGTTGCTTCTGGCCAGTACAGCTGTGGCTGTGTAACATTCAAGTGCGTGACCCCTTAAATTGATGCTAGCAGATGGAAGGTTGGTCCTATTATGTTACATGCAGTTCCAGTGGTTAAAATTCCGCTTCCCTCGAGCTCTGTACATTTCTCTTCTGCAAATACTCCCTGTTCAAAACAACTTGCTACTGCTATCAAGTTTTCGTAGGTGGAGAAGATGCAATCCATCCCGACCCATTGCAAGCTCAATTTTGGCTCCACGATGTCCCTTGGACAGCCCATTTATTTCCTCCTCACTGACAGTAACTGCACCGTGCATGTGACGGGATTGGTGCTTATCACCCCGGCTGGACATACCGTTACCTACCCTCTATGACAGATCCGTAATTCCTCCCTTGACATCTCGGTGTACCAGCTGTTAACTGCCGAGATCAGCAATACTTCCTCAAGTTTTTACTTCTACCAACTTGCTCAACGCTCCCCTTTTCAGCGACCTGAGGACAGTGATCACCATAACCCTTCCTCCCTGTTCAAAACGACTGCTGTCCCAGCAGCCTCACAATACTCGAAAACACATACAACATATGAAAATACAATGGCTAATTAATCTACGCAAACCCAGTGATACATAACAAGAAAACAAAAGCTACAAATACTCTACTACTTTCTGGATCGCAAAGCATACGGTGCATCATGCTGTACCTATGTTTCTGGTTTTCCCTGTGATTCACACCTCTCTCCACTCTCTTTTTTCATGTTCCCTTCCTGTGACATGCCCAGAATCACATCTGGACAACCCTTAAATGGCCGCAACTGCCCAATGTGTACTATCGTTGTTCTAGTTGGAAGCTGAAGCTAAACATTAACGGGGAATGTTGTTTGAACTACTTGGTATGGTCCTTGATACCTCGTGACGAACTTCTTCATTTTCCCTTTTGGCATATGGGGCTGGATAGCATTACCAATTGCCCTACTGTGTACTGCGGTAAACTTCCATGCCGCTTCATTGCGTCTTCCTGCCTTTCCAAAGCCTTCACATTCGTCTTTTGTACCCGTTTTCAAACATCCCGAATTGTTCTTGCAAACTGACGTACAGATTCAGCGGTCCTTCCTTTCTGGAGCTTCAATAAATCAAACGGTGACGCCATTTTTCGCGTGTACACTACTTCAACGGAGACAAACCGGTATTGGTACGGATGTTTGCGTTGTATGCACATACAATATGCTTCAAATACTCGTCCCAATGACAGTGAGCAGAATCCACAAAAAAACTCGGCATCTTCCCGATTGTTCTGTGTACCCGTTCTGTCCTTCCATTCGCCTGTGGATGCCACACACTCATCCTCAATTTCTTTACAATCAACAATTTACGCAGTTCCTTCATTAAACCCGACATGAAGTTGGTCCCTTGGTCAGTAATTATTGTTTCTGGTAAACCAAACTTCAAAATCCAGTTGTTCATTAACTCTTGTGTGACCATTGTTGCCTGTTGATTTGGCATAGCCACCATCTCCACATACCTCGAAAAATGGTCTATTATTGTCAGAACGAATCTGTTCCCCGATGATGTTCAACTGAAAGGTCCTAAGACATCAATTCCCAACAGAGAAAATGGACAAATCGCTTCCGGCAATCGTTTCAGCTGTATCCGTTTCTGACTCAAATCTACTCTCTGCACACATGGTATACAATTCTTGACATACTGATCCACATCTACTTTCCTGCCCCGCTACCAATACCTCTCCGCCACTCTCCTATTCGTCGCTCTACTGCCACCATGACCAGATAACACGTGACCATGTGCTTCTTTTAAAACCTCATCTCTCAGCTTCGCTGGCACTACTACCCTTGGCGCTAACTTCTTTTCCCTGGACAGATGACCTATGTACGTATTAAATTGCGTCTGTGTCCGATACAGTTTATAATCGTGGTCCAAGTCCTGTAATTCTTGCCATACTGCTAGGTCGTAACCTATGACTTCTACTTTTTCCACCTTTCTACTCAGTGCATCCACATTACCGTGCTTCTTCACAGGCTTGTGCACCACCTCATAGTCGAATTTAGTAGTACTCACAGCCCAGCTAGCGAGTCTAGTGGACGGATCCTTCAACCCCAACAACCACTTCAACGCAGCATGATCCGTCACTACCAGAAATCTTCTCCCATATAAATAACATTTAAAATATTTTATTCCATAGATTATGCTAAGCAGCTCCCTCTCTGTTGTTGAGTAATTCCTCTTTGCTGCATTCAACTGCCTAGACGCATAGGCTACAGGATGTTCTTTCCCATCAATTTCCTAAGAACACACCCTAATGCTTGATTCGATACATCGCATGCTAGAATAAATTCCTTTTCAGAATCTGGAAACACTTCTTTCAGTTTTTCAAACGCTTTCTGACACTCTTCTGTCCACTCAGATTTCACACCCTTCCTTAACAATCGCATCAATGCCCTTGCTAAATCTGCAAAATCCTTCACAAACTTTCTAAAGAAATTGCAAATTCTGAGGAATGATTGCACTTCCTTAACTATTTTCGGCTCCCGACAATTCCTTACAGCCTGTACCAACCTCGGATCTGTTCACAACTCCGTCTTTACTGATGATATCACTTCTTTCAATGCAAAATGACACTTCTCCGGGCCCAACGTCAAACGAGCTCCTCTTAATCTCATAAAGACTTCCCTTAACCGCTGTCTGTGCTGCTCCATACTACTTGAAAAGACTATAATGTCATCCAAATAGACAACACACTGTCTAGCAACCTCTGAAATGTTGTTGGAGCGTTTTTCAAACTTAATGGCATTCTGATGTACTGGTAATCGCCTCCAGGAGTAGAGAAAGCAGTTTTTGGACGATCCTCTTTAACCACCTCTAACTGAAGATAATTTTTTTGAAATCCATCATAGAAAAATACTGGCACTGTCCTAAGTGATTCAAAGTCTCCGATATGTTTGGAATGGGGTATGCGTCCATTACTGTCTTATTATTGAGGTATCGGTAGTCACAACAGAACCTGTATTTCTTAGTTCCATCCATAGATTTTTTAGGCACAACAACAATGCCCGCTCCCCAGCAACTATTACTATGCTCTATAATACAGTCCACAAGCTGCTGATTAATGAAATCCTCCACAAACAGCTGCAATTACCACGGTATTCTGTATGGTTTACAGTAAACAGGTGCTTAGTTCCCTGTTGGTATCCTATGTTGAACTGAAGGAGTTGCTGGTAAGGGCCTCGCGGAAAAAACAAATCCTCAAATTCCCACAACAATTCTTCCATATGCTCTTTTTCTCCTCCTTTCAAATGCTTAACTTTGTTATGCAATGAAGTTCTATCGGCAGTTAGTGGTTGATCGCTATGCCTACCTCTCGGACACCAGTCTTCGTTATCTGGTACATCCAAATTCACAACTGAAACTCCTTTTCCCAAACTCGCGTCTACAGCGCTAAATTATCCACATTCACCGGGACTACTCGCCCATCGCTTCCCTCTTGTACTCGTACAATACTACGTTTCACAAAACAACCTAATGGATCCAAAACTTCATTATCCTCCAATGGTTCAATAACACATATCATATCCACAGGTAGACTTGACTCTACACTTACCCAAAGCGACTTCCCGGTGTCACCAGACATTAAGCCTTAATGCTAATGTATGCAGCTCATTTGGTTTGTTCATTACGTTGAACGCCCCTCGCAACAGCTCTGCATCGACATCCCCTAGATGAAATAACATTCCACCAAGTTCCACAGTTCGTTGTCCAAGGTCAATTTTGGCATGATGTTGATACAAGAAATCTACTCCTAGGATCATGTCGTAGCCCTCGCTTACCAATGGTACTACCTCCATGCATACATCAAATCGGACTTTCCGCATGCGAAAGTCAACCGGCACTGGCCCCAAAGGTGTGACCTCCTTATCCTCCACTCCACGCAACCTATAATGTGGTGGGTCTAACTTCCTTTGTCCTATTACACTCTACACTCTTTGTAGCCACTGACACTTGCGCCCCTGTGTCCAACAAAATCTTAAACTTTTAAGTTGCTATGGATCCTCTGAATACGTATTTGTAGCATTGAAATCAAATGGGACCTCCCTTAGGTGGGTCTTCGGCCCCCTCTGCCATTTAACGATTGTCCACCGCTACTAACTCCACTTCTCCATCCTCTACGCCGTTGATTTCTACCCCTTCTTCCATTCCTCGGTGGCTGGGTACATTGCCTCTGCACATGTCCTATACGACCACACTCATAACATTTTATACCCACTGCAAACACTGTTTGTCTATCACGTACCCCCATTGCCATGTCTATTTCCTCACATTGGATTGGCTACTGAATGGCCGAATAAAAATCGTTCGGAGTCCCTTCAAGCACTTTCCTCGGTATATGCGCTGGTAACCCCCTCAAAAATACATCAAGTGCACTTTGCTCGGCCTCCTGCAACAGAACACCATTTGCTTCATCACTCTGACCCGCCTCGTAAGTATACTCGTTAATTTCTCTTATTCTCTCCGCAAATTTCTGTACCATCTCTCCCTGTCTCTTCGTCATTGTACTCAACATCTCCCTAAAGTACCGAGCGCTATTCTGTCTCTTGCACCTCTGTAAAAGCCCCTCCTCCAAAAAATGGTTCAAATGGCTCTGAGCACTATGGGACTTAACTGCTGAGGTCATCACTCCCCTAGAACTTAGAACTACTTAAACCTAACTAACTTAAGGACTTCACACACATCCATACCCGAGGCAGGATTCGAACCTGCGACCGTAGCGGTCGCGCGGTTCCAGACTGTAGTGCCTAGAACCGCTCGGCCACTCCGGCCGGCGCCCCTCCTTCAATTGCTTAAACTGTCCTGCCTTTGTTCAGGCCTGAGAACACCTTACATATGTCTTCGCTTCATTCGTTAATCTAATCTTGGCTACATGTAACAGCTGTTCATCAGACCAACCATTCATTACAGCTGAAGTTTCAAAGTCCTCCACAAACGAACACGCATCCTCAGATGCCTTGCCAGAAAATGGAATAATCAAACTCGTGGCAGCTGGATCAATCTCCTGCTGCAGCACCCTAGGCAACAAGGACTGATCTGATGCAGTTTCCCTCTCACTCCTAGATGTTAATTCACTTCTGAACTGTGTATTGTCCGCTGTTAATTGTGCTGCCTTTTCCAACAAAACCCGTACCGCTTCTGGCTCCGACACACCTTGCGTCCTTGACTCTGCCATTGTGTTGCTTTCATTCCCAGTTAGTCCCATTTCAGCCTACAAAATCCCACAGAAACAAAACATTTAACTACAAAAATAAACCGACTTCCTGTAGGTCAGTATCTCATCTTACATTTTAGGAAGAGATAAATAAAACATCAAACTCAACCCAATGCAAAAGTAATTAAATGCCACGAAAGAAAAATCTTACTGCCCCAAACACACTAACACTTACTCTGACAATGCAAAGAAAGAAAACGTCCAACACTCAAAAAGAAAAATTGGTCAGCACCCACCACATTTTGTAATGCAGGCGGTGGAACAGACGACACCAACTATTCGGACACCAAATGTAGCCATCACTGCCAAATATAGATGTTGGCGTTCGGTGGAGGAGTGTTTGTCATGGATGTAAACTGTCAGGATGCGCTGTTAAAACTTGGCTGTGATCTTCAGGTATTTTATTATTCCCAGTGCAGCGTTCTCACCAATCAGCTTCAAAAGGGTCCCGCGATGCTGAGGACGCCACTTTGCTGTCTGCAAAACAGCTTGGTGCGGAAGGGCTACCTCAGTGACCGGTGCAACATTCTGCAGTGTGCCGGCCGTGTACAGCAGCAGTGTTTTGGCCTTTGCCTCATGATGCCTCTGGCATGTGTTGGGAGCCAACCAGATTGCCCGCAGTAGCGAGCCGTTGAGTGGCCTGCCACTGGCTGATACAGACCCTGGGTTGGTCTCAGAGGGTCGAACCAGTGACCTGATGTAGACTGCAACGCTGGCGCCCCATCCCCCATCTGCTGCTATGTGTAACCAGTGGTGTAACATGACCCACCATCCAAGAGAGCTGCCACACACTTGAATCCCCTCGTTAGAAAACCAGCATCTATTTATATGTGGTTGTGTGCCTCTGTTTTGCTAATGTGCTGCTCCAAGTCACTGTACTCATAATACCTAGGTTGCATCAGTGGGCCCCTTCTGCCTGTAACTCGCGCCATGCAAACCGCTGTGTTTACTCTTCTCAGCAGTTTGATGGCCGTGTGGCCTCCATTCTACTTCGCAACCGCTG
The DNA here is from genome assembly GCF_023898315.1 of Schistocerca nitens. Taxonomy (NCBI): domain Eukaryota; kingdom Metazoa; phylum Arthropoda; class Insecta; order Orthoptera; family Acrididae; genus Schistocerca; species Schistocerca nitens. Next base: position 171,571,339 of record NC_064623.1, read on the forward strand.
GTCAGCGTAACTTACTGTCAACAGGGCCGCACCTGGCTGTAACTTGTGCTCTCAGAAATATTGCACCGAATCTAACTTTCCTATCTCAAATGGTGGTGCCGCCACATTCATAATCAAAGTGCAATCTACTCGCCTATTTGATAAGAACTACAGACACTGCAACAACACCGTATAAATAGTCACACTAAATGGGTAGATTCTTCATTCCATGTGACAGGTCATGCGGTTCTTCCTCACTTTGACTCTGAACAGCGATTATATCCTAGAATCTTATCACTGATATCCTTTCACCCTGAAAATCAATGTCAATATTTTAAAGCTTTTTTTCACTCAACTTTATTTCATTCTCTGTTGATCCATTGTGGACATGGGACAGCGGCTGTTCAAGTATTTAACAATGAAATTCGCCAACAGCTGTGCAGTTGAGGTGTTATTTTATTTTATTTTTACTGCCAGTTTCGGCATTCTATTATGCGATCTTCAGGCATGTGCATAATAATACACTTATTGTGTATCTCAAGGAGTACTACAGAGTAAGCTTTACAGAAAGTGACTCATAATAATAAAAGCACTTAAAACTACAAAATGAAACTAGCAGCGTTAAGACAAATTTCTGTGTACACCCAGCACAACAGAATCAAATATTTGTTTATAGATTTTTTAGCTCGTACACTGAAATTATACTTAGGATGGTGAAGTTTTTATTGGTTCCTTATAGTGTGATTTAGCATTATCTACTCGTCAGCATATCATTTTTTAGCCGGTTACATTTTTAGGCCCAAACTTAAACAGGCCCCTGCTCGCTTCTTAATGGCATTTTGTGAGTGGGATTTGGCAGCGTTCTCCTTTACTTCTCCATACAGCTTACAGGGAATACTACGATGTTCTTACCAGATATGCGTGTTTGGTGTTTATGGAGTTCTGACTGATATCGGCCTGACATTAATTATAAGTTTTCAGTTTATGGGCTACTAATGTAGGAGATAAGCGGATGAGACTCTAGGCGTGTTTAAACTTGTACCAACATATTCTTTCATCATCTTGGGCTTCTCCATTTAAACTTGTACCAACACATTCTTTCATCATCTTGGGCTTCTCTGTTAATTGCTAGGTTTTGAATAGTGCTGTTCATTCCATGATTATAATTCCAGTTAATAAATTATTTTTCGTGCATAATCATTGCCCCCCCCCATTTGGTATGCAGTATGTTACTTAATTAGTGGGCTTAATCATAAGTGTTTTGCTCGTAATTCAGATTGTAATGGTGTGGGGCATGTGCAGTTGAAGTGATATGGGACCCATGATGCGCCTAGATACGACTCTGACAGGTGACATGTATGTAAGCATCCTGTCTGATGACCTGCTGCATTCCGGCAGACTTGGCCAATTCCAGTAGGACAACACGACACCCTATGCATCCAGAAATCTACATAGGGGACACCTTTTTGACCGTTTCCCTTCAAATTTTTGTACAATAATAAACTTTTCGATATATATGTGTATAGTGGTACGTTGTTAATATACAGGAACGTTGTATTTATGGCTTATCGGCTTATAATAGGAATACCACTACAGGACCTGAACTTACAGAAAAAAATAAACAGTCAGAAAGGGGGAAGAGGAAACAGACATATAAGTGGGACCAAGCGGACGTAGACAGCCGAAAGGAGGATATGGACACAAAGTGGAGGAGGCAGAAAGCGCAAGAAGAGATGAAGAGAGAGGACAGGAGAAGATGGTCAGAGACAGGGGGAGGGGGTGATGGACAGGCGGAGGAGAGGGAGGATGGACAGAGAGAGGGGAAGAAGAGATGGGCAGAGACAGGGGGAGGGGAATGAGTTTAGGATGTATAACCAATTGCTATAAATGATAGTAACATGTGCATTTTCTTTTCTTTCATATCCAGTTAACCAGACTGAGTCACAGTAATGCATGACCGGGAACAGCTACTTTTATGTGAAAAAAATCGTGCCAAAAAGGACATGATTTTGATGGATGTTTGATATTCCTTGAAAGAGGGCATTTTCGTGGCACGTGAGTTCTAACTCTTTTTCTCGTTTCCAGAGGGACTTGGTCTGGCCCGGGTTGCGCCTGTAAGCTAAACAGCCGATCGTAAAAGGGTGTCTTCTGTCAGTTGGCGTCTGTTCTGACTGAGGGAGTTCGCTCTCAGCTCTACGCACTGCGGCAGTAACCAGCCCAGGGTCAGACCTTCTCTGAAGAGAAGCACCCTTCAACTGGCTGGCAGTGACAACCACCGAACAGTGCCAACAAGGAACCACGCACAGGCAGCGCCGGAACATCTGCAAGGTGAGTGTGAGCGAAGGGTTACACTGGCTAGATGTTCTCTCTGTCAGTCCCGTTAGATCCATGGTAAACTTACGAAAGAAGATCAGTCACCCCCTTAAGACAGCACAATGGTCGCCGTGGAGCACTGCAGTGGTGCTGAACTGAACCAGATGGTCACGTGACTGTCCAGTGCTGATGTAAGTCGTAGCACAAAAATGGTATGTAAGTGGCAGTCAGATTTATGGAATCCATGCAGGAAGACGGGACGACGTGGAAGTAACAGAAAACCAGAGACGATCTCTTGTATTTGGGCATGCTCATGATCATACCACGTGGTGTATCAGTGCGGCCTGTCCAACATGTCTGCATGGAATGGTTCCACTAGGAGCTATGTAACACTGTGTGATAACAGTCGCCGTAAAAACATCCTAAATGACAGAGCCCAAAGTTAAGTACCACACCTTGTCAGTGTCAGTCGGTTTTAAGCACACTGGACAAATTCACTGACAGAGGAAAAATCGCAGCACTACGAAGGAGTTGGGCGATATAAACCGAATGTTTTAGATGTGTTTCTACATCTGAAAAATGACGTCTGTTCAAATTTCGCGCCAGTCACATGAGAGTGGCTCTACTAGCGCTGCTACGAGGATGAAAGTCAAGTATACTTTAAATGCGTGTTATAACGGTCTTGACCGTCCAAGACCCAGGCTGTCATCGTAGGCAAAACCACCCCTTCCTTCCGTCTCTTCGACTTCTATATCACCATTTATGGCCGTCCTATCACCCTCACTCCCACCCTCAAGTATTTTGGCGTCACCCTTGACCGTCGCTTCTCCTGGAACCCCCATCTCCAGACTATCCAAGCCAAGGCACGCTAGCGACTCTGTCTCCTCCTTTCTGGCCGCACATGGGGTCTGTACCCCTCCACCATCCTCCACACCAATAAATCCCTTATTCGCCCTATCCTCTGCTACGCTCATCCCACCTGGATCTCTGCCCCTCCTATCTTTTACAAATCCCTTCTAATCCTAGAATGCCATGCACTCCGCCTCACCTATCGCATCCGCCTCCCATCCCCCAGGCGGATCCTATATGACCTCATCCCGTTCCCGCACCTCCTCCTTTTCCTAGAACGGATACGGATCCTCTACACCTCTCGCAAACTTGATCCCCCCACACCTGCTTGTCTCTCCCATCCTCTCCCATCCCCGTCCGCTGCTGCGCCTGCATTCCCGCATCCCACCTGCTCTCCATCTCTCCACTCCCCATACCCTCGCCCAAGGTGGCTTCCACCAACTCCCCCTCCCTGATGATGCCCTCATCACCTCCATCTACCCCCCTACTAACTTTGACCCTCCTCTACCGCACCCTGTGTTTTTTCCCAAGGGCACCCTCTCTCCCTTCTCTCCCTCCTCCCTCTCTCCTCCTTCCGAGCTTCCCTTACCCCCCCTACCTTCTTTCCTCCGCCTCCCATCTCCTCTACCACTGGCATCTAAACCCTCCCCTCTCCCTCCTCCCTTTTCCCCTTTTGGCAGGTCCCCAGACTCGTACACGTCAAGTGAACATTCGCGCGCCAGAGATCGTCTCCAGTGTTTGTGTGTGCCATCGTTTTACTGATTCAGTGTTTAGTCATTTTTGCTCCTTTGTTCACGTGTGCCGTTTCTGTCGTCTCTGTTAGTTCCCGAGAGCTAAACGTTTTTCTTTAGACGCTGCACTTACGAACGACTTCATGTAATTTTAAATTTGTGTGTCTACTGTTGTCTATCCACCGTGTTGTTTCGTTTTTCGATGTCTCCACTTGTAATAAATGTATTATCTGTGGCCGAAGAGCGGCGTAGTATTGCCGTGGCCGGCCTACCTTTGTGTAAGGTGTCAAAATAACAATAAAGGGAAAAAAGGTCTTCACCGTTAGTCACCTTGGAGACTGGACTTGGTGAATTGATGTTAGGAACGCCTTTAAGGCAACAAAGACACCATTGTTAACACCACTGGGAGTGAACGAGATCGTGTTATGGGCTACAGGAAGTTGTATGATCCTTTTTCTATCCCGCAGAAAGACTTGGCAGGAATGTAGCCAATGTGCATCATTACCAGAATCGGTGCTCACGAGAATGTACATGCAGAAGAACACTGGGCCGTCGACGGCCACATGGCACTACCAAGAGGGTTGACCATCGTGTTCGGCATATGGTTCTGGCGCATCGTACTGCATGTGCAGCGATTCGAGCAGCAGTCGAAACCGCAGTGACACAAAGGACTCTTATAAATCGGTTCCTTCAAGGACAACGTGCAGTCCATTGACCCCAAACCCAATCATTTTATAACCGCTCTTTCAATTAAGCACAATATTATCAGGTTTATTCTCATATAAGAGAGAGATGATCTATAATATCAGAAATAATTAATAGGACTGAAAAAGTTTTAATTAACATTATCGATGTATAATTTCTCATCAGAATAACGCCCGCAGGAAAGTAGCGCTTCAGGGAAATCAAGGAGGGTTTAACGCAACAAATTTTTTTGGTTTATTAAGTTTTCAAATTTATACTGACTTTTTGATCATCCAGTATATTATGACTTTTGAACACTATTAAGGTAAATACATTGTTTGTTCTCTATCAAAATCTTTCATTTGCTAACTATGCCTATCAGTAGTTATAATCTTTTATTTAGCTGGCATTATTGGCGCTCGCTGTATTGCAGTAGTTGGAGTGACGAAGATTTTTGTGAGGTAAGTGATTCATGAAAAGTATAGGTTATTGTTAGTCATCGCCATTCTTTTGTTGAGATTATTGAAAGTCAGATTGCGTTGCACTAAAAATATTGTGTGTCAGTTCAGTGATGATCAGAACAAGTAACGAGGGAAATCTCTGAGTACGTTCAGTTTTGCTCAGCTGTTTGAAAATCAAAAAATTGTAAGAGGTTTCCAGCACTGTCATTTTTAATTTTTCTAAGGGGACGTTTCAATGGGACATCATCGGACAACAACCGCACAACCGCAGCTTCGTCCACAAACACCATCAAGTACCTCTGTGTTGACTGACCAACTGCAACAGTCATGGAACTCCACCCCAAAATCTGACATCCGGCACCTCTAGAACACAATGCGTGCCCTTTTGCATTCAACATTCTGACAGTTACATCAGATATTAATGTATCAGCATTTCACATTTGCAATGATTTATCTCCCACTCACATTAGACTGTGACCTTGCAGTGTTACCTAGACATATACAGGCTGTTACAAAAAGGTACGGCCAAACTTTCAGGCAACATTCCTCACACACAAAGAAAGAAAAGATGTTATGTGGACATGTGTCCGGAAACGCTTAATTTCCATGTTAGAGCTCATTTTAGTTTCGTCAGTATGTACTGTACTTCTTCGATTCACCGCCAGTTGGCCCAATTGAAGGAAGATAATGTTGACTTCGGTGCTTGTGTTGACATGCGACTCATTGCTCTCCAGTACTAGCATCAAGCACATCAGTACGTAGCATCAACAGGTTAGTGTTCATCACGAACGTGGTTTTGCAGTCAGTGCAATGTTTACAAATGCTGAGCTGGCAGATACCCATTTGATTTATGGATTAGCACGGGGAAATAACCGTGGCGCGGTACGTTTGTATCGAGACAGATTTCCAGAACGAAGGTGTCCCGACAGGAAGACGTTCGAAGCAATTGATCGACGTCTTAAGGAGCACGGAACATTCCAGCCTTTGACTCGCGGCTGGGGAAGACCTAGAACGACGAGGACACCTGCAATGGACGAGGCAATTCTTCGTGCAGTTGACGATAACCCTAATGTCAGCGTCAGAGAAGTTGCTGCTGTACAAGGTAACGTTGACCACGTTACTGTATGGAGAGTGCTACGGGAGAACCAGTTGTTTCCGTACCGTGTACAGCGTGTGAAGGCACTATCAGCAGCTGATTGGCCTCCACGGGTACACTTCTGCGAATGGTTCATCCAACAATGTGTCAATCCTCATTTCAGTGCAAATGTTCTCTTTACGGATGAGGCTTCATTCCAACCTGATCAAATTCTAAATTTTCACAATCAACATGTGTGGGCTGACGAGAATCCGCACGCAATTGTGCAATTACGTCATCAACACAGATTTTCTGTGAACGTTTGGGCAGGCATTGTTGGTGATGTCTTGATTGGGCCCCATGTTCTTCCACCTACGCTCAGTGGAGCACGTTATCATGATTTCATAGGGGATACTCTACCTGTGCTGCTAGAACATGTGCCTTTACAAGTACGACACAACATGTGGTTCATGCACGATGGTGCTCCTGCACATTTCAGTCGAAGTTTTCGTACACTTCTCAACAACAGATTCGGTGACCGATGGATTGGTAGAGGCGGACCAATTCCATGGCCTCCACGCTCTCTTGACCTCAACCCTCTTGACTTTCATTTATGGGGGCATTTGAAAGCTCTTGTCTACGCAACCCCGGTGCCAAATGTAGAGACTCTTCGTGCTCGTATTGTGGACAGCTGTGATACAATACGCCATTCTCCAGGGCTGCATCAGCGCATCAGGGATTCCATGCGACGGAGGGTGGACGCATGTATCCTCGCTAACGGAGGACATTTTGAACATTTCCTGTAACAAAGTGTTTGAAGTCACGGTGGTGCGTTCTGTTGCTGTGTGTTTCCATTGCATGATTAATGTGATTTGAAGAGAAGTAATAAAATGAGCTCTAACATGGAAAGTAAGCGTTTCTGGACACATGTCCACCTAACATATATTCTTTCTTTGTGTGTGAGGAATGTTTCCTTCAAGTTTGGCCGTACCTTTCTGCAACACCCTGTACATTCCTGAAATTTCATTTGTATTAATTATATTTTAGTGTTGTATGTTTTTCTTTCAGTATAATTAGTCACAACCAGGAGACATTACCCTAAAACCCTCTTAAGCATGATAAATGACACAGTTTAGCGTGGAAGAGAGTCCACTAATGAACAGGCCTGGTATAACTATGAAACTGCACGGATGTTGACAGTTACAGTTCATCTAGTGACCGAACAGTCCCAGACATTTGTAAAGGTTACCATCAGGTGTTTTTGTCTGCTAGTCCAGTTTCGATGAGGTGCCTCAGTGTTCGTCAGACCAGAAATGTATGTGCGTACCCAGTGAATACGGGTACTGTCGTTGTAGAAGGCAGTAGTTCAAATGGTTCAAATGGCTCTGAGCACTATGGGACTTAACTTCTGAGGTCATCAGTCCCCTAGAACTTAGAACTACTTAAACCTAACTAACCTAAGGACATCACAAACATCCATGCCCGAGGCAGGATTCGAACCTGCGACCGTAGCGGTCACGCGGTTCCGGACTGTAGCGCCTAGAACCGCTCGGCCACCCCGGCCGCCTGAAGGCAGTAGTGTGAACAGCAAACACATCATGTAGATGTAAAAGAAAATCTTGAAAGAAAAAAAACCTCTGGCCATGGTAACCTGAATGAGTGGACCTAACTTATATAGTACCAAAAAAGTCTCCAAAGCTTCACAGAACCACCTTGCATATACTGAGTGTTAAATTCATTGAGCCTTCAGTGCACTTGGCACCTTGTACCGTTCCCAGAGACGTAAAATTATCACTCTCCTTCTTTCTGCGAGTTTTCTACATCATACGGCATCTTTCGGATCCAAGTTTCCGTCTCCTTCTATCATAGTGTACCTTCCATCTATCCAGACTTAGCAGCTGTACGTTTATACTACTACTGTCGTTAATTCTTAGTTGCTTAATGACCTTCCATGCTTCTTTGGACTTAGAACTCCTATGCAGTCATTAATTTCTTCATATTATAGTTCCACGTAGCAGTTTTTGCTCTATTTACTGCTCCCCTCAGTCTCAAATAACTACTTCTATCATCGGTCTCATTGCTCATAAGCCATTTGCTACAGGCCTCCTTTTGCTCCCGCACCTTTGCGGCAATGTTGCGGCAATGTACGAATGACAGTGGGGGAGAGTGTTACACCCTGGAACACTTATCAGACTTTCACCTCTACCCAACTGTGGAATATAATTTTAATATATTTTGTTCTTCCATTTTTAAATGATGGGCATCACTTTTAATGTACTGTAGTCATGTTCTGCAATTATGATAACTGCTCTAGAAAAATAACTATTTTCCAAACGCCACAGTTACATGCCTAGGAACGAATAAAAACTCTGTCCGAAATAGACCTTAAAGAGCCAACAGTACCGACCCACCGCCGTGCCATCCGTAGCGCATAGGTTTCTCTGGATGCAGATATGGAAGGACATAAGGTCAGCTTTCCACTACCGGAACCATTACCTCTCAGTCAAATAGCTCCTCAATTTGCCTCATAGACTCTGAGTGCACCCACTTGCCAACAGCCCTCGGCAGACCCGGATGGTCATCTGAGCCAGCCAAACACGACAGCAGTTAATTTCAGTGATCAAATGGGAGCCAGTGTTACGTCTGCAGCAAGGCTGTTGAATTCTAGCACCAAATACTCTATTGAAATTTAAAAGTGTCGCAATCAAGAAAGTTTCGTCGATGCTGTATTTAATATACTCTCTGTTATATTATTTTCTACTTCACCCCAGTAACCAGTAAGCGACATTGGGTTAAGTGGGAGTATTACCAAAAATCAGTTACAAGTTGAATGCATTTTAAAATAGAGTATATTCAAAACTAACACAGATTTCTGTTTTCACGGCAAGTAAAATTGTTAACACAGTAACGAAACCCAGTTCTCTTGGAGGTAGAAGAGCTTGTTCCATTTCAAGGTACGAGAAGCTGCAGAGCTGAAGAAGTATGGCTTGGCTGCCCACACGCTATGTAACTAGTTTTAAAAATGTATGGATAATTTTACTCACCATGAAATCCTGCAACTGAAAAATTAACAGTGTCTTCAAAATAATCTAAATAAATTACGTATGCAGAACTTGAAGGTGTGGAACTAAAAATATTTAGAAATTATTCACAAAACACAATTCTCATTCTCACAACAGAAAAGAAAATTCTGGGAACAGCTTATGGCTGTCTGTAATAGGCAATCCCTGATGTGATTCTAAAATCGGTCACTAGATTAAAACGTGGACCAGGAAACATAATATGTTGCTAGGTACACTAGATACAACATTCTCCCCTACAGACTAGAAGGGAACACCATTTTTTTTTCAAATCAGGCATTACAGAGGAATTTTGAAGATTAGAGGGGTAGAATGAAGGGATAGTGAATGAAATCGATTAGAAAAGAGCTTCTTGACAATAACAGAAGCACTTAGTTGGTAGGTTACATCTTGAGACATCAAACAATAGCTAATTTAATAAAGGAGGGGAGTGTGGTGGTGAAAACTATAGAGGCATACAAAGGATTGACTAAAGTAAGTAGATTCAGAGTTGCATTGAAGTGGTCTTTGGACTGAGGAATATAACAAGACAGCAGGTGATACAAACATGGATACACAGTTACGCAATGAACACACATCTGTATCTGTGTATCCATGTCTGTCTCTCTCCAGGTTTTGCTCTCTTCTTTCACACGCACGCACACACACACACACACACACACACACACACACACAACTGTAAAAACAAGACAGTAATTTGTGGACAGTCACATACATACCAGATTACCACTAACTGCAACGCATTGATGTAACTGCACACAAGATAACCAGGCAGAGTCAACAGAGGAGAGGCAATGTGTAGCGAAACATTTACGGGCAACGTTCTTGTCCCCTGAGGTGGAATTTCTGTTCATTCTTCCTGATGAGCGGAAATGGTAGTTGTACGCTTTCTACACGTTAATTTGATGACAACCTTCACTCAGAGGGGGTGTACATTACAGAATGCGCATGCCCAGTCACACTCGCTCAGACAGGCAAAATGAATAAACTATATACTGGCTAGCATGCCAAAGAAGAATGCATCATAAACCTACATACAAGTATGGTTTGGTAAGTCTGCTAAAAAAGCGAGAAAAAATTGTTTCGTAAACTCATCTTACTTCTTCGAGGGATATACATTTCGTCCAGCGATCCTCCAGCTTTTTCATACTCGTTGACTGTAATTACAACTCCCACGTTTGATGAAAATTTCTTACCTGCAAGCCAACACGTCAAGTTATGCAACAGGAAGAGGTCACTTGGGGCTAAGTTTGGAGAATAGGCTGAATGACGAACCACTGCAAAGCCCAGTCATTTACTTTCTCCATTGTTATCACTGTTGTGTGGAATGATGCATTATCCTGGCGACAGAGCACTTTTTTCTTGCCAACCTTGGTCTTTCTTCAGCCAACGCAAGTTGCGAACGATGCATCGCTGAAGCATAATAGGTTCAGTTATGGTTCTGCCTTTTTCCAAGTAATCTGAGAGGATTATTTCTTTGGAATACCGAAAACAGTGCTCATCACCTTACCAGCTGACAAAATAGTCTTTGCCTGTGCCCATTGTTTTGACTTCCGTTTTGACTCTGCCGTGTAATGATGGATCCAGATTTCATCAACAGTCACAAAACGGCGCAAAAACTCTTGCGGATTGCGATAAAACGTCACCAGACATTGAACTGAAATATTGTGCCGGATACGCTTTTGGTCGATTCTGAACAATCGTGGCACCCACCTCGCACACTGCTTCGCAGCTATTTCTGTGTGCAGAATATTATGCAATCGCTTAGTTGAGATGTCTACAGTCTCAATAATTTCTATTCGATGGACCATATCATGGATTTTGTCGGTGGTTTCCTTTGTGGAGACCTCAACTGAATGGCCAGAGCGCGCTTCATCTTTGGTGCTTGTCCGACCACATTTAAACTTATTAATCGAAAAGTAAATGGTCTTTAATGATGGTGCAGAGTCCGCGGGAACTTTATCCAGTTCCGATTTGATCTGTGTGACAGTGTAACCCTTCAAATTAAAATGTTTAATAACAGTACGAAACTCACTGATCTTAATTTTCAATCGCAGTTGACATACTGACCAATTCAAGTGGCTGTCCTCTCCTGTGTTGGAGATGTGTAGCTTTATGTATACAATGGCCTTTAGCGATGTCACTGTCAAACAGTTTTCTGCTATATCTGCAGTCTCATGCGTCTTCGCTTCATGCTAACCATTGCTTCCTTCTTAATGCTGGTTGGTGTATGATGTGTAATCAAAAAGTAACGGGAAATTATGCTTTTCTTTATTATCAACTTTTTACTCTTCAAAGTTGTTGTTCTCGTCTTCAGTCCTGAGACTGGTTTGATGCAGCTCTCCATGCTACTCTATCCTGTGCAAGCTTCTTTATCTCCCAGTACCTACTGCAGCCTACATCATTCTGAATCTACTTAGTCTATTCATCTCTTGGTCTCCCTCTACGATTTTTAGCCTCCACGCTGCCCTCCAATACTAAATTGCTGATCCCTTGACGTCTCAGAACATGTCCTACCAACCGATCCCTTCTTCTAGTCAAGTTGTGCAACAAGCTCCTCTTCTCCCCAGTTCTGTTCAATCCCTCCTCATTAGTTACGTGATCTACCCATCTAATCTTCAGCATTCTTCTGTAGCACCACGTTTAGAAAGCTTCTGTTCTCTTATTGTCTAAACTACTTATCGTCCACGTTTCACTTCCATACATGGCTACACTCCATACAAATACTTTCAGAAACGACTTCCTGACATTTAAATCTATACTCGATGTTAACAAATTTTTCTTCTTCAGAAACGCTTTCCTTGCCATTGCCAGTCTACATTTTATATCCTCTCTACTTCGACCATCATCAGTTATTTTGCTCCCCAAATAGCAAAACTCCTTTACTACTTTAAGCGTCTCATTTCCTAATCTAATTCCCTCGGCATCACCCGACTTAATTCGACTACATTCCATTATCCTCGCTTTGATTCATCTTATACCATCCTTTCAAGACACTGTCCATTCCGTTCACCTGCTCTTCCAAGTCCTTTGCTGTGTCTGACAGAATTACAATGTCATCGGCGAACCTCAAAGTTTTTTATTTCTTCTCCATGGATTTTAGTACCTACTCCGAACTTTTCTTTTGTTTCCTTTACTGCTTGCTCAATATACAGACTGAATAACATCGGGGATAGGATACAACCCTGTCTCACTCCCTTCCCAACCGCTGCTTCCCTTTCATGTCCCTCGACTCTTATAACTGCCATCTGCTTTCTGTACAAATTGTAAATAGCGTTTCGCTCCCTGTATTTTACCCCTGCCACCTTCAAAATTTGAAAGAGAGTATTCCAATCAACATTGTCAAAAGCTTTCTCTAATTCTACAAATGCTAGAAACGTAGGTTTGCCTTTCCTTAATCTTTCTTCTAAGATAAGTCGTAGGGTCAGTATTGCCTCACGTGTTCCATTATTTCTACGGAATCCAAACTGATCTTCCCTGAGGTCGGCTTCTATCAGTTTTTCCATTCGTCTGTAAAGAATTGGGGTTAGTATTTTGCAGCTGTGACTTATTAAACTGATAGTTCGGTAATTTTCCCATCTCTCAACACCCGCTTTCTTTGGGATTGGAATTATTAAATTCTTCTTGAAGTCTGAGGGTATTTCGCCTGTCTCATACATCTTGCTCACCAGATGGTAGAGTTTTGTCAGGACTGGCTCTCCCAAGGCTGTCAGTAGTTCTAATGGAATGTTGTTTGCTCCAGGGGCCTTGTTACGACTCAGGTCTTTCAGTGCTTTGTCAGACTCCTCATGCAGTATCATATCTCCCATTTCATCTTCATCAACATCCTCTTCCATTTACATAATATTATCCTCAAGAACATCGCCCCCGTATAGACCCTCTATATACTCCTTCCACCTTTCTGCTTTTCCTTCTTTGATTAGAGCTGGGATTGCATCTGAGCTCTTGATATTCATGCAAGTGGGTCCCCTTTCTCCAAAGGTCTCTTTAATTTTCCTGTAGGCAGTATCTAACTTACCCCTAGTGAGATAAGCCTCTACATCCTTACATTTGTCCTCTATCCATCCCTGCTTAGCCATTTTGCGCTTCCTGTCGATATCATTTTTGAGACGTTTGTATTCCTTTTTGCCTGCTTCATTTACTGCATTTTTATCTTTTCTCCTTTCATCAATTAAATTCAATATTTCTTCTGTTACCCAAGGGTTCCTACTAGCCCTCATCTTTTTACCTACTTGATCCTCTGCTGCCTTCACTATTTCATCCCTCAAAGCTACCCATTCTTATTCTACTGTTTTCCCCCATTCCTGTCGATTGTTCCCTTATGCTCTCCCTGAAACTCTGTACAACCTCTGGTTCTTTCAGTTTATCCAGGTCCCATCTCCTTAAATTCCCACCGTTTTGCAGTTTCTTCAGTTTTAATCTACAGTTCATAACCAATAGATTGTGGTCAGAGTCCACATCTGCCCCTGGAAATGTCTTACAATTTAAAACCTGGTTCCTAAATCTCTGTCTTACCATTAAATAATCTGATACCTTTTAGTATCTCCAGGGTTCTTCCAAGTATACAACCTTCTTTCATGATTATTGAACCAAGTGTTAGCTATGATTAAGTTATGCTCTGCGCAAGGTTCTACCAGGCGGCTTCCTCTTTTATTTCTTAGCCCCAATCCATATTCACCTACTATGTTACCTTCTCTCCCTTTTCCTACTCTCGAATTCCAGTCACCCATGACTATTAAATTTTTGTCTTCCTTCACTATCTGAATAATTTCTTTTATTTCCTCATACATTTCTTCAATTTCTTCGTCATCTGCAGAGCTAGTTGGCATATAAACTTGTACTACTGTAGTAGGCGTGTGCTTCGTGTCTATCTTGCCCACAATAATGCGTTCACTATGCTGTTTGTAGTAGCTTACCCGCACTACTATTTTTTATTCATTATTAAACCTGCTCCTGCATTACCCCTATTTGATTTTGTATTTATAACCCTGTATTCACCTGACCAAAAATCTTGTACCTCCTGGCTCCGAACTTCATAAATTCCCACTATATCTAACTTTAACCTATCCATTTCCCTTTTTAAATTTTCTAACCTACCTGCCCGATTTAGGGATCTGACATTCCACGCTCCAATCCGTAGAACGCCAGTATTCTTTCTCCTGATAACGACGTCCTCTTGAGTAGTCCCTGCCCGGATATCCGAATTGGGGACTATTTTACCTCCGGAATATTTTACCCAAGAGGACGCTATCAGCATTTAGTCATGCCCTCGGGAAAAATTACGGATGTAGTTTCCACTTGCTTTCAGCTGTTCGCAGTACCAAAACAGCAAGGCCGTTTTGGTTAGTGTTACAAGGCCAGATCAGTCAATCATCCAGACTGTTGCCCCTGCAACTGCTGAAAAGGCTGCTGCCCCTCATCAGGAACCACACGTTTGTCTGGCCTCTCAACAGATACCCCTCCGTTGTGGTTGCACCTATGGTACGGCTATCTGTATCGTTGAGGCACGCAAGCCTCCCCACCAACGGCAAGGTCCATGGTTCAAGGGGGGCTCTTCAAAGTAATCCCCATGAAATACACTAATGAACCTAAACATTACGACCACCGCCCACCAACGAGGTTCAATGCTTCCTGGTGATGTTACGGGCATGTGACGCAATAAGGAAAGAAGGCAATCAGAAGAGAAACGAGTGGACGAGTGGGCAGTCATAACAGCGAAGAGCAAAGATACGGGCCGCGAGTGAGGAAATCTACTGGTATAAGTGGTTTTGACAAACAGCTCATTGTTATGGCGTTGCGGCTGGAAACGAAAAACTGGCGGTCGCCTGTTGGCGTACTGCTGTCGTGAGTGGTTGAAGGATGTTGAAGTAAGGAGGAGGTCGTATGGTATTGGACGATCACGTCTCATCACAAAACGTGGATGTTAGAGGATCACTCACTGTGCAATCCAAGATAGGCAGCGATCTGTGGCAGGTCTGACGACAGCGTACAATGCTGGTGCAGGCAGCAGTGTTTCAGAGCAGACTGTTGAGAGGTCATTGTTGAACATGGAGCTCCTCATCACACAACCCTTGCGTGTTCCTGTTCTGACTCAACGACATCGTCAATTATGATTGCAGTGGACACAACATCATTGAGCTTCCTCGAAGGATCAATAGCAACACGTCGCCTGTCGAATGAATCGCATTCTTTTTACACAAGGTCGATGTTGGTTGCTTCCTCCAGCGGAACGGCTGCACGAAACATGTACTACTCCGCAAATGCAGGCCAGTAAAGGCACAGTTATGCTATGGGACACATTGAGTTGGGTTCCATCGGCTCTGTGGTGGTAATCGAAGGCATCGTGGCTGCAGTGAACTACATAAACATTTTTGCAGACCAGGTGCATCGCTACATCCATGGAGTCTCTAGGATAACTACCCCTATTGAAAGGTCAGAATTGCGCTACCGTGATTTGAGGGTCATTACAGTGAATGGCATTGTGATGTGCGTACTGTAAGACCTTCGGTACACACACCATCAGATTATTTGACTTGTCGCTCTAACGAAGTGGGCGAGTGTCAGCAATATGTCTCGTGGTCTTATCATGGCGTGTTTATCTTCTGCCGTTAGGTCAGATGATCGAAATGCCACTTGCACGCTTAGAGTAGCAGATTGACGGTGACCAACTTTAAACAGAACTTGATTAATTTTCACACACATTTATTAAAATAATAAAAAGCATAAAAATAACTTGGTTCTGGATGCTATTTACAATTGACAATCTGAAATTCCTTTGGTCTTAGTATGTTAATCTTATTCTCACATATCTCTGATACGTAACAAAATGTCTATACATTTCTCTTCATGGCTATGTACAAGAATATGGTAATCTTATTAGGCGCAGACTAATGCAGACTGACTAATCGAAGGTCTGTACACGTTATAATACCTCGAGCATTCAGGTACTACTGCGCGAGTGTGATCCGCGAGGAGAAAAGGTTCTACATTAGCAGCAATCTCATTGGCTGCATTACATATTAATACGCGGATCGGCGGAAGCAGAATTTTGTCCATCTCTAAGGCAGCGCCATCTCGTAGTGCGGAGATCGACGAGCGCTGTGCCTGCGCTGTTGTGCTTAGCGGGGCGCGCTCTAGTGGGAAAGTTGTGTACGCGCTGACTACACGGAACTATGTACACAACAGGCATCGATGTCTTGGCCATCAGATGTGTCTGATCTGTACCTGATGGAACACATTTTGGGCACCAACTGTGTGCCTTTAAACCACCATCCGGTGCATAGACATCTGATACACTTCTGGAATACTGTCAAGGCCTTGTAGAACCCATGTCAAGCCCCATTCTCTACTACAGTGCGTTTTAAAAGTGGAAGAACACGCTATTAAATGGATGGTCGTAATGTTTTGGCTCATCGGTGTGTAATCCTGATGTGTCGGCAGCTGGGCCAACACCTTGTAGATCGAAGTGGCTGAAAGTGCACGCTAAACTAACGCAGACGGGCGTGAAGTCTGAAACAGGATACTGGATGAAAACTATAAAGAAAAGAAGGGAGCTTCTTTTATACTTAACTTTAATGAATCCTTGGAATACATCTCTCTTGAATATTCGTTAGCTATAAGCACTGATACAAATGGCGCCTTGCTAGGTAGTAGCTATGGACTAAGCTGAAGGCTATTCTATCTGTCTCTCGGCAAATGAGAGGAAGACTTGGTAGGTCTAGTCGCAAGCAATGTCGTCCGTACAACTCGGGCGAGGTCTAGTCCGTGTCTTGTGACCTGCCATGTGGTGGCGCTAGGATTGCGATTACACAGTGGCGACACGCGGGTCCGACATGTACTACAGGACCGCGGCCGATTTAAGTTACCACCTAGCAAGTGTGGTGTCTAGCGGTGACACCACATTCCTCCCCCGCAAATCGGCGAACGGTCGTGAGATAAGGCTTCCGTCCGCCGTGGGGAGGACCCCATGTTGACGTATGCGATGAGGTGGGGAGCCTAACAACAGGCGAGGCTGTGCCACCCGCACCCGGCCATTCGGTCCGAGGGGAGCTAGGAAACGCCTGCAAACCTAGTCCAGGGTGCACGTCAACATGCGGTGTATGCGCACGTAATGATACAAGAGGGGCCGAAGGGTCGACCTCCATGTGGTCGGAGCACCCGACGGGCGAAGACGACATCTGGACCGGAGCGGGCAAGAGGTCCATGGCGGAGGACGGCTGGTCACGGGAAGCGAGCGGCGGCGCGTGACCCAGGGAGGCGCCAGGCGGCTGCAGCGAAGCGTCCGCTGCGGGCGGCGGCGGCGGCGGCTGCGGCGGCGGCGGCGCGACGCCATGAGGCAAAAGGGAAGGCAGCGTCGGTAACACCTGGGGATGAGGCGAGCCAGTAGATGGGTCCCCAAGGCGCTGACCTGACGGCACCGTCGCTGAAAGCAGACGGGGAGCGGCAGAACCCAGGCGACGACAGAGGCGCAGCTGATTGAGATGCCGGCGCACCTCACCAGAGGCCCCCAAAACCAAATACATCGCGCAGCCGAGGCAGCGAAGAATGCGCCCTGCGAGCCAACGCTGTGAACCGCGATAGTTGCGAGAATAGACAACGTCGCCAGGAGCAAAAACCGGAGTCTGCCGCTGCACAGGAACCTGATGCGGCGGATGCAGCAAAGACATCAGGGTGCGATGAGATCGACCATGGAGCAATTCAGCCGGCGAGCGACCATCGCGGGGCTGAGAGCGATACGAAGACAAAAAGAGCAACAAAGCGTCCTCCCGAGAATGCGACTCTTTCAATTTCAACATCTGTGACTTGAAAGTCCGGACCAATCGTTCAGCGGCACCGTTTGACTGAGGCGAAAACGGCGCGGATGTCAGATGTTGAATACCATTGGCCTTGCAGAATGACTGAAATTCTGCGGACATGAATTGTGGGCCATTGTCGGAAACAATAGTCTGCGGAAGACCCTCAATGCAAAAGATAGCAGACAAGGCTTGGATTGTGGCAGAAGACGTCGTGGAAGACATCCGGACAACAAAAGGAAAATTACTGAAAGCATCGACCACAACCAACCATCGAGCATTCCAGAATGGACCAGCAAAATCGATGTGCAAGCGTTGCCAAGGGGAAGTGGCTTTCGGCCATGCAAAGAATTTCCGCGGCGGTGCGTATTGTTGTTCGGCACACGCCACGCAAGAGGAGCACATATTCGTAATCGCAGCATCGATTCCGAACCAAGTACAGTGCTGACGAGCAAGTTGTTTCGTACGCACTATACCCCAATGTCCTTGGTGAAGAAGCTTTAAGACAGAGGACTGTAACGAACGTGGGACCACGACTCGGGATTGATCATTATCCGAACGCAACAACAAAACACCACGTCTTACAAAAAGTCTCTCCTTGTGAGCAAAAAAACGGCGAACCAAAGGATCCTCGATCCGTGACTTTGACAAGGGCCATTGCGTAGCAACAAAACGCAAGACAGTAGCAAGGACAGGGTCAGCAGCTGAGGCTGTAGCTACACGACGAAAATCAATCGGAAACGATTCGACCACGTCATCGGTTTCCGAATCAATGAACATGCAAGCAAGTTCGGACGAATCTAATGCTTTATCCTCAGCAACAGGCAAACGGGACAACGCATCAGCGTTTCCGTGCTTAGCAGTGGACCGATACAAGATATCGTAGCGGTACTGCGAGAGAAAAAGAGACCAGCGAATGAATTTCTGCGCTGTACGTGGAGGTACAGGCTTGTTCGGATGAAAAAGCGATGTCAAAGGTTTGTGGTCGGTGATGATGGTAAAGTGACGACCATACAAGAAGTCATGGAACTTGGTAACACCAAACACGAGAGCTAAAGCTTCTTTCTCTATCTGTGAATAATTTCTTTGCGCAGATGAGAGCAATTTTGACGCAAAGGCAATAGGGCGATCATGCGAACCATCTTTGTGCGCAAGCACAGCACCGATCCCTAAATCCGATGCATCTACCATCAACAAAAGGGGTTTTCGGGGATCGAATGGCGTAAGGCAAGTATGTGAAAGTAACGCCGATTTCAACTGGCGAAAGGCGCGTTCGCATTCCGTCGTCCAGACGAACGGAACACCTTTACGGCGTAAGCGATGAAGCGGAGCTGAAATGGAAGAAGCATTGCGCAGAAACCGATGATAATAATTTACCTTACCCAGCACACTCTGGAGCTGTTTCACGTTTTGTGGTGACGGCAAGTCCTGTATGGCACGGAGGTGTTCTGGACTCGGATGTATTCCTTGGGCGTTAAGGACATGCCCCAGGTAGGGTAAGTCCCGAGCAAAAAACACACATTTGTCCTTCCTCAAGCGAAGACCATTTTGACGCAAGACCTGAAATAATGTTCGGAGATTTTGCAAATGATCGGCTTCTGTCTTTCCTGAGATCACAATATCGTCCAGATAGTTCGCAGCAGTAGGGACCGAGGCACACACAGTTTGTAAATATTGCTGAAACAAAGCAGGGGCGGATGCACACCCGAATGGCAGTCTTTTGAAGCGATACAAGCCAAGATGCGTGTTTACCACTAAGACGCGCTGAGATTCTTCGTCCACAGGTAGTTAGTTGCAAGTACGCATCTGCGAGGTCCAATTTTGAAAAATAGTTTCCCGGGCACAGTTTGTCAAAAAGATCTTCCGGGCGGGGCAAAGGAAAAGTTGCAGTCACAAGTTGTGGATTCACAGTTGCCTTGAAGTCCACACAAAGTCTCAGTTTTCCGGAAGGTTTTGGCAAAATTACTAAGGGTGAGGCCCAGAGAGAAGCCTGCACACGTTCAATGACACCTTGAGATTCTAAATCGTGCAATGTTCTTGCGACCTCATCACGCAATGCGTGGGGAACATTGCGCGCTCTGAAAAATTTCGGTTGTGCGTTGTCTTTCAATTCCAAATGTGCAGCATAGTTCTTAGCGCAACCAAGGCCCGGGGCAAAAATGTCTGCAAATTCTTCACAAAGACTAGAAACACTGGCGGAAGGCACAGTCTGATTCACTGATAGGACCTGATTTACTATAGACAAATTAAACAATTGAAACAAATCTAAACCAAACAAGTTCACTGCAGTAGAAGAACGAAGAACGTAAAATGATACAAGTTTTGTTTGTCCCTTGTATGTTGCAAGAAGGCTGCACTGTCCTAACACAGGGATCGGCTGTCCTGAGTAACTAGTTAACTTAACATTTGCGGCACGCAATGGCGGTGCGCCCAGCTGTTTGTACGTGTCGTGATTGAGCAATGAAACTGCAGCTCCGGTATCGAGCTGGAATGGTATCACTTTGCCTTCAAAGTCTAAGTCCACAAAAAGTTTAATGTCCTGCTGACGACAAGAGCGACTGTCACGTGCAATGTGAACTGATACAGGTACAGAAGCACTTGCGACTTTACGGGATTTCCGGCGACGTCGACGCACACTTTTGGTGGGACGAACACAGTCACTGTTAGCTAAAGTGTCACAGGACGGGTGGGAATGAACTACATGAATGTCCATGGGCGAAGGTCCACGAGCCTGATTGTCCTGGGTGCGATTCCGGCGCGAAGCAAAAGGCCTGGAATTATTGTGATTGTCTGATCTAAGCTTTTTCTGGCAAACACTTTGAACATGTCCTTTCTTGTGGCAGTAAAAGCAAATAGCTTGGCGTGACGGGCAATTTTCACGCGAATGTCTAGTGGCACACCGCGGGCATGATTTCACTGCAGTTGCTTGCTTACGCGGCGCACGTGTTTGCAAGCGAGGCTGCCGCGATGGGCGCGAGGGCCGCTTAGCGTCCCGGGCAGCGGGCCCGGCTGGCCGGGTAATGTGACACACTGCTGGCGAAGTTTCAAATGAGTCCTGAGCAAAGTCAAGTGTGTCTTGCCTATCCAATATGTCTATCACTTGTTGAAGGGAGGGATTAACTAGTTTCAAAATCTGTTCCCTGATGCGAACATCAGAAACGTTCTGTGCTATTGCATCACGCACCATAGTATCTGAATAAGGGAGGCCACAGTCACATTCAAAGGCACACTCCCTAGTAAGTCCTTGCAAAGTTGCAACCCACTCCCTATTAGTCTGACCGGCCGTACGTTTTGTACGAAAGAACGTATACCGTTTTGCAACTACATTTACTGTTTCTTTGAAATAGGCATCTAAAGCAGACAAAATTTCTTCGTAGGACAGAGTTGCTACGTCGCGTCGGGGAAACAATTTCACAATCACACGGTAGGTAGACACACCGACACAAGAAAGCAAAAACGGCTGCCGCTCGTTACCTTGAATTCTGTATGCTGCGAGGTGAAAGTGGAACTGGCGAGACCACTCTTGCCAGGTCTCATCGGCCACCACGTATGGCCGAAAGGGAGGTGCAACAGCGTTTTGTGGCAGCGCTAGCGAAGAAACGGCGGCTGCCGCATCGTTTTGCAGCGCACGTTGACCCTGGACGAGTTGTCCAAGGGCTTCCAATAACGCCTGCGTCTGCTGATTCTGCAAGCGAAAAAATTCGGACAGTACATCTGGAGATTGTGGCGAAGCCATGACACAAGCAAATCAGAGCACAACCAGGAAAAAAAAGCAATTCAGTCCAAAGCAGAAAAAACACTTTCTCTCGTCGCCATGTGATGTGTCGGCAGCTGGGCCAACACCTTGTAGATCGAAGTGGCTGAAAGTGCACGCTAAACTAACGCAGACGGGCGTGAAGTCTGAAACAGGATACTGGATGAAAACTATAAAGAAAAGAAGGGAGCTTCTTTTATACTTAACTTTAATGAATCCTTGGAATACATCTCTCTTGAATATTCGTTAGCTATAAGCACTGATACAAATGGCGCCTTGCTAGGTAGTAGCTATGGACTAAGCTGAAGGCTATTCTATCTGTCTCTCGGCAAATGAGAGGAAGACTTGGTAGGTCTAGTCGCAAGCAATGTCGTCCGTACAACTCGGGCGAGGTCTAGTCCGTGTCTTGTGACCTGCCATGTGGTGGCGCTAGGATTGCGATTACACAGTGGCGACACGCGGGTCCGACATGTACTACAGGACCGCGGCCGATTTAAGTTACCACCTAGCAAGTGTGGTGTCTAGCGGTGACACCACAAATCCACTTGTGCCAGCGCTTTCCACAATCTTGGAAGCACTTATGGAACACACTTTTCGTTGTGGTCTTCAGCTCCTCCAGCAGTTCTGTTTTTATCTCTTCATTGGTGGCAAAAGGACGTCCATTCACGGTTGTCTTCAGCCTAGGGAATGGAAAGATGTCTTAGGGAGTCATGTATGGCGAATACGTTGCCCGAGGCAACATACCGGTTTCGTTTTTTGCCAAAAAATCACGAAAAAGCGTTGTGCTGTGAGCCGGAGCATTATCGTAATGCAGTTTTGCCATAATTATGGTCATTTTCTTTGGGCTTCTTCATGCAAACGGCTCATAACTTCCAGGCGATATTCCTTACGGACTCGAACTTGAGACCTTTGCCTTTCGCGGGGAAGTGCTCTACCAACTGAGCTACCCAAGCACGAATCACGTCCCGTCCTCACAGCTTTACTTCTGCCAGTACCTCGTCGGCTACCTTCCAAGCTTTACAGAAGCTCTCCTGCGAACCTTGCACTCCTCAAAGAAAGGATACTGCGGAGACATGGCTTAGCCACAGCCTGGGGGGTGTTTCCAGAATGAGATTTTCACTCTACAGCGGAGTGTGCGCTGATATGAAACTTCCTGGCAGATTAAAACTCTGTGCCGGACCGAGACTCGAGTTTCATATCAGCGCACACTCCGCTGCAGAGTGAAAATCTCATTCTGGAAACACACCCCAGGCTGTGGCTAAGCCATGTCTCCGCAGTATCCTTTCTTTCAGGTTCGCAGGAGAGCTTCTGTAAAGTTTGGAAGGTAGGAGACGAGGTACTGGCAGAAGTAAAGCTGTGAGGACGGGGCGTGAGTCGTGCTTGGGTAGCTCAGTTGGTAGAGCACTTGCCCGCGAAAGGCAAAGGTTCCAAGTTCGAGTCTCGGTCCGGCACACAGTTTTAATCTGCCAGGAAGTTTCATATCAGCACGCACTCCGCTGCAGAGTGAAAATCTCAATCCGGATAGCTACAACTACACTCCAGGACACATGCACGAACAGCTTAGGCGCCATATTGTAGTACTGTCAGAAGTTACGAGAAGGCTGTCGTTTTACAACGAACAACCCGCTTAAGCATGCACTGTGGTAACAGAAGTTACGGGATACAATATGCACTTAAACAGATAACGGTACTACCGCTTACACAACGTGTAAAATGGCGGTGCATTGATGGAGCTGTCATTTGTACTCAAGTGATTCACGTGAAAAGGTTTCCGACGTGATTATGGCCGCACGAGTGATAGTTGGAGCTAGACACATGGGACATTCCATTTCGTAAATCGTTAGATAATCCAATATTCCGAAAGCCTCTGCATTACCTCTCACCCCGGACAATGCAGTGGCTGACGGACAGAGATCAGTAGTAGTAGTAGTAGTAGAGGGTTTTTTGGGCGCACGACAGCAAGGTCTTCAGCGCCCGCTCAGTAACATAGTGAGACGGGTGTCAAGAAAAGACTTAGAACAGTAAGATAAAACAGAACATAAAACACAGGTGACAAGGTTTGAAAAATATGTGCCTACCCACACCGAAGCGTGGGATGAAACAGGGCGTCAGCAGTAAAACATGGACAACACAGGAAGAAAGTGGGAGAGGGAGCTAAAACAATATAGCATATGAGAATGGCTGGCTGACCGCAAGGAAAAAAGGGAGGAGTCAGGCACGCTGCAATACACTAAAACCTCCAGCCTTACAGTTTAGGCCAGAGTCCAGACACATCACAAAACTTAAAAACCCTAGACACACACGTCTCGTCATCAGCTAAAACAGAAGGCAGATCCCCATAAACTTGTGCTTCTGCCCTTGCATCACGGTATAAAATGCAGAACAGAGATGTGCACACCACAAGCATCACAAAACGGAGGATCCTCCCGCCGTAATAAAAAGCCATGTGTTAGAGGACAGTGCCCGATCCAAGACGTGTGAGGGCCACCTCTTCCCGCCTGAGCGATCGGCAGGAGGAACGCCACGGCCGAGTGGTTGACTTTACCGACCGCAGTTTGTTGGCCGTCACCGCCAGCCATTCTTCCTCCCACAACTCCGTGCACTTCCTGTGGAGTGCAGAGATGACAGACTGCAAGGGAATAGGACACTGGACCACATCCTGCTCTCTGCAGAGCTCCTTGGCAGCCCGATCGGCCTGTTCATTGCCCCATATTCCTACATGACCAGGCGCCCAGCAGAAGGATACCTTACCCCGCCGTTGCAGCAAGTACAGTTGGTCATATATCAGCTGGACCATCTCCTCAGTTGGGTACATATTCTGCAGTGATTGTAAGGCACTAAAGGAATGGGAGCAGAGAAGAAATCGATTGCCCTAAACACGATTCATCTGTTCCAGTGCCTTCAGGATCGCGTGGAGCTCCGCTGCGAAATCGGTATATTCATCAGGGAGGCGAATCCGCGTAACATGATCAGGGAACACTACCGAACAACCAAGGAAATTCTCCTGTTTGGGGCCATCAGTGTAAACGACGGTGAAACCGTGATGCACATCTAAATGTTAAAAAACGGAGATTGGAATGTATAATCTGGTGTGCTATCTTTCTTAAAATTAGTCAAATCTAAAATACGTCGGGGTCTCCGGAGGAGCCAAGGTGGAAATCTGCTCCAACCGCGACGTAAAACGCGACGTAAAACATGAAGACCAGCAGTAGGCATCAGAGACCAGAGGCGTTTTCGTAGAGTTCTCAGTGCTAACAGACAAGCAGTGTTGTGTGATATAACGACAGAAGCCTATGTGGGACGTACGACGAACGTATCCATTACGACAGTGCGGCGAAATGTGGCGTTAAGGCCGGTATTACACTATCAAATTTCTTTGTCAAAGATTTGATCAAAGATGTGATCCAATATTCCGTCCAATATATTTGACAAAGATCTTTGACGTAGCGCTACAAGGGGTATTACACTGTCATCAAATTTTTCGTCAAAGTTCAAGATGGCTGACAACAACTTGTTATTAACCGCAGCAGTTCTACGTACTCCAATTGCATTGTGTGCACATGCGGAAAAGAAGTGGGGGGAAAAAATGGAACCATACATACGAGGTTGACAGTCTTAAAAGTCCTGCGATTACAACTTGATAATAAATTAAGTTGGGAGGAGCACACCACAGAACTGCAGAAACGCCTTAACAAATCTGTATTTGCAATTCGAGTGTTAGCAGACATAGGCAACATAAAAATGAAAAAGCTTGCATACTTTCATTCCATAATGTCATATGGGATAATATTTTGCGGTAAATCTTGAAGTAAAACAAAAGTTTTCAGGGTCCAAAAGCGTGTAATACGTATTATTTGTGGAGTAAATTCACGGACCTCCTGCAGAAACCTCTTCAAAGTACTGGGTATACTAACTACTGCCTCTCAGTGTATTTAATTCTTAATAAAATTTGTCGTAAATAATATAACTCTTTTACCAACAAACAACTCAGTTCATACATACAATACCAGGAACAAAAATGATCTGCACAAGGACTTAAAAGCACTTACTTTAGTTCAAAAAAGGGTCCACTACTCAGGAACACTCATCTTCAATAATTTGCCAGGAAACATAAAAAATTTAGTTAGAAGTAAAGATCAGTTTATCAGTTTAAAAGGAGCCTGAAAGACTTACTACTGGCCAACTCCTTCTACTCCATTGGCAAAATTTTTAATAGAAACAAATGATGTATTGTATTTATTCATACTATTAGTATTTTTATTTCAGCTTAAAAAAAATCGACATGTTCCACATCCACGAGGATCTCCTCAGCACGGATCTATGGAACGAAAAACTAATCTAATCTGGGTGAAGCCGTGGGTTTTACGACGACACGATAAAAGCATTCAACAAAACTTGTTACGACGTCAAGTCGTACATCAATTACTTAAGAATGGATGAGCATACATTTCTGTATGTGCTCAATGAAGTGTATCCTCATATCACAAAGCACAATTTTCACTTAAGAACTGCTACATCTTCAGAAGACAGGCTCACTATAACACTCCGATTCCTTGCTACAGGAGAGGGTTATGTTAGGTTAGGTTAGGTTAGGTCAGGTTAGGTCTCCAATCTTCTTAATCTATTTTTGTATTCAGGGTGCCTCACATTGTAAAGCGCCTCATCAGCTTCAGACATCGCTATTAATTCTGTAGTTGTCGGCACACACCATTTGTATTTACCGGCAATGGTTATAAAAACACTACAGACGACAGAACGCTGCAGCGATGCTAGCGCTCCGCGTGGTAACATACCACATTGCAGTGAACAGAAGACAAGCGATTTCTTTGATCAAATATACGGCCTCGGCCTAGATTTGATCAAATATTGGACGACATTTGTCAAAGATCCCTATTACACTATCAAATATCTTTGACAAAGATATTGGACAAAGATATTGGACAAAGAAATTGGATAGTGTAATACCGGCCTAATGGGCTACGACAGCAGACAACGCACGCGAGTACCGTTGCTAACAGCACGACATCGCCTGCAGCCCCTCTGCAGGGCTCGTGACCACATCGGTTGGACCCTAGACCACTGGAAAAGATGGACCAGTAATGTGATCCCGATTTCAGTTGGTAAGAACTGATGGTAGGGTTAGAGTGTGGCGCAAGCACCACGAGCCCAAACACTTAAGTTGTCAACAAGGCACTTTGCAAGCTGGTTCTGACTCCATAATGGTGTGGGCTGTTCGTACAAGGACTGGACTGAGTCCTTTGGTCCAACTGACCCAATCACTGAATGGAAATGGCTATGCTTTTCTATGAGGAGACCGTTTGCATCCACTCATGGACTTCATGCTCCCAAACAACGACGGAATTTTTGTTGATGACAATGCACCACCGGGTCACGTTTGCCATTGATTCGAAGAACATTCTGGACATTTTTGGCACCCTTGTCGCCCGACAAGAATCCCAGCGAACATTTATGGGTCATAATGGAGGGGTCAGTTCGTGCACAATATCCTCCACTGGTAACACTTTCGCAATTATGGACTGCATAGCTCAGTACTTCTGCAAGGCACTTCGGCCACTTGTTGAGTTCATGCGACGTCGAGCTTCTGAACTACGTGGGACAAAAGGAGATCCGATACGATATTAGGTATCCCATGAATTTTGTCTCCTCAGTGTATATTTTCTCGTTTGTGGAGACAAATTGATTAATAAATACTGCAACCGCACATCAGAATCATCCACTTTGTTGCTCAGGTTACATTAAAAGTTGTGCTGCCGTTTTAGCATCGTCTGACGGAATTTCTCTCTCGCTCGCTTTCATTTCTCTTATATATTTCAGCGTTTACTGTTGGCCTTTGTCCTGTAAACCGAACAATGAATTCTGGTCCAATAAAGTGCACTGGTTGAACAGTGTAAGTACTCCGTGCCACTCATTTCAGCGCTATCACATCTGTCAACACGTGAGCTTCTTGCGGTTTTATCTGACGGTTTTATTCAACACTAACTTCTTTCCAGTGGCATACACATATGTCACATATCTAGTGCGAAAAAACAATTTGTCCAAGAGTGTAGTACACAAAGACAGCAACATACAAAATAATTTGAGTATTGGAAGTTCCGGTCACATTTCAATATTTTCGGCGCTACAGGAGCTGAATTGAGATTTGTCATATGGGCTCTTCACTCAAAATGAAATGTAATTCACAGAAAATGTATGCGTAAACAATACGTTTGAACTAAAAAATCGGCTTGATGAGAACAAGAAAAACTTAAAGCATCACAGACACGTGTATCTTACTTGACTGACGTACCATACAGCACTTTAGAAGTGAAAACCACGCCCGTGTTTCATGTTTCGATGTGTCCTAAAAAGGTCAAAGTAAAATGTTTAGATATGTCCTAAAAAGATCAAAGTAAATGAAAAATGCGTATTCTCCCGTACATCTGCGACTCCGAGGTCTTATACTAAAATTCCTTCTTCTTTCTACACTACACGTTTCGTCGAATTGTTTTTCCGCGTCCTTTATATAGACTTTCGCTTCGTTTGAGTCATAGTGACAGAAATAGCTGGTAGTCGTTTCGAGAGAAAGTAAAGTCGCTGGCAACTCTCTCGCAATTGTTTTATGCCCTGCGGTTCCAGAGAGGGTGTTTAATGCACGTGGTATCTTAGGCCATATGGAGTCTATCCTTGGTGTATTCAGTCAGGTGTCATGATTTTTTACCCAGAAACACGCTGACTCACTGCATTTCTGTCGTAACTTATTCGACGTACCGGCCAACACAAATAAAAGGCAGATTGTGATTCGTATGTTGAAAGTATTCCAAGTGAACTAAATACGAGAAAGACGAAAAAATCGTTTTCAAGTATTTTACGTGTTATCTCAACCGTAGGGATAGCAGCGGTGCATTCAACCCGTAGTATTTTCATGCAAATGATGAGTCATGCATACACTAAACTTGGCTGAAGTTGCTCCAGGCGTTGCAGAGTTATGCTTTTATGCGACCCCATTCCAACCCCACCCTTAGCCATCTGTGTTCTAGGACTGTCTAACTTCCACAATAATTTTTTTCCCATGTAGCAGGAGATACGTATGCCAAATTTGGTAGAAAGCGCTTCAGAGGTTACGGACATATACTGCTACGTGTATTACCACCCTTCGCTTCACCACCCCCCTCTCCACCCTCCCACCCATTGGGCTGGAACGTCATTGGCGCTCTCACCAATGAGCGTAGCGAGACTGAAAACTATGGATTCAATACTAATAACCTTCTTTATTGAATATTTTTACATCTGACGGCTACTCACCCATTTCCATTTCTAGGTGACGGAAATTCCTTCAACATTCCTGAGGTAAGCTTTTCTATCAATCCTTTTTCACATCCACCTCCGCCCCTATCAAAAGCAGGTTGTTCGTCCTCCCACTGTGCTTCTTTTCAGATAGTAAATGATATTTGTACCATTGTGAGACGTATATACATACCCAAAATGATTTTCTTAGATGTACAGATCTGTTTCTTTGGGCCCGTATAAGACTCATTTACAAAGCTTTGTAACCTGCCCAATTGTGCTTAATTTCTATTACTAGCTTGATCATAATCGTAGTGATTCAGCTAAAGGCCAAAGTTAATTACGCCTGGGTCACAGTCAGGACAGGAAGCTACGCAATACCAATGCCTATTTTAGCAAGAGAAAATGGGAAGGTGTTGAAAGGCGAATTGATAAAACACATTAGGCAGGCATGGTGGAGGAATCAGCTACATCTAAATCACTACTCTGCTATTCACAATCAAGTGCCTGGCAGAGGGTTCATCGAACCACCTTCTTTTAAGCTACTTCTCTACCATTTCAATGTCGAAGAGCGCGCGGGAAAAACGAAGACTTTCCGTGCGAGCCCTGATTTCTCTTAATTTATTATGACGATTATTTCTCCCTATGCAGGTGGACGCTAACAAAATATTTTCTTACTCTGAGGAGAAAGCTGGTGATTGAAATTTCACAATTTGTTTTAATGACAGCCACCGCAATTCGCGTATCATGCCCATGGCACTATCATCCCTATTACACGATAACACGAAATGAGCTGCCCTTCTATGAACGTTTTCGATGTCGTCCGCCAATCCTAAGTGATGGCGGGATCCACATCGGACAGCAGGATTCCAAAAGATGGCGGTCAAGCGTGGTTTAAGCAGTATCTTTAGCAGAACTGTTAACGTTTTCTAAGTGATCTGAAAGTAAATCGCAGTCTTTTCTTTGCTTTCTGCACAACATTATTCATGTGCTCGTTCCAGTTTAACTTATTCGTAACTGGAAACCGTAAGTGTTTAGTTGACTTGACAACTTTTCGAATAGTGTGATTTATCGTGTAACCTAAATTTAGCGGACTGTTTTTAGTACTCATGTTGCCGACTTCACACTTAGAGTCAATTGCCACTTTTCGCTCCATGCGTATGTATTTTGCAACTGGTTTTTATCATCGATGCCTTTATAAGACGGTAAATGACGGCATCAGCTACAAACAATCTGAGTGGGCTGCTCACATTGTTTTCTAAATCGTTTACGTAGTTCAAGAACAACAGAGGGACTGTAACATATCCTTCGGGAACGCCAGATGTTACTTCTGTATTACTCAATGACTTCTCGTCAATTATTACGAACCGTGTCCTTTCTGACCGGAAACCACGAATCCCGTCAAAAAATTCAAATGGCTCTGAGCACTATGGGACTTAACATCTATGGTCATCAGTCCCATAGAACTTAGAACTACTTAAACCCAACTAACCTAAGGACAGCACACAACACCCAGCCATCACGAGGCAGAGAAAATCCCTGACCCCGCCGGGAATCGAACCCGAGAACCCGGGCGTGGGAAGCGAGAGCGCTACCGCACGACCACGAGATGCGGGCGAATCCCGTCACACGACTGACACGATACTGCATAGGTACGTAATTTGGTCAGAAGCTGCTTATGAGGAATGGCGTGCAAAGCCTTCTGGAAATCTAAAAAATATGGAATGAATTTCACAGCTCCTGTCGATAGCACTCACTACTTCGTGAGAATAAACAGCTTGTTGTATTTTACAAGAATATTTTCTGATTCCGTGTTGGCTTTTTGTCAAGAAATCATTTGCTTCGCGGTAATTCATTAGGTTGGGCCACAGTGTATGTCCAGAATCCTACTGCAAAACGACGTTAGCGATTTGGGCCTATAATTCAGCAGATTAATCCTATTTCCTTTCTTCGGTGTGGTGTGACTTGTGAAACTTTCAGTTTAGGCATGGATCTTTTGACGTGCGTGCTAAGTATGGGTCGCAGGTTCGAATCCTGCTTCGGGCATGGATGGGTCTGATGTCCTTAGGTTAGTTAGGTTTAAGTAGTTCTAAGTTATAGGGGACTGATGATCTCAGATGTTAAGTCCCTTAGTGCTCAGAGCCATTTGAACCATTTCGCTAAGTATGGAGCTGTTGTATCAGCATACTCTGCAAGGAACCTAACAGGTACAGAATCTTGACCAGAGGCCTTAACTATATTAAGTGGTTTAAGCTGCTTGGCTACGCCGAGGATATATACTTAGGTTACTCATGTTTGCAGTTGTTCTCGATGCGAATTCTGGAAAGTCTACTTCGAGAAATCTCCAAGTTGAGTTTTGCATGGTCGATATTTTCGGTATCCATGTTGGTTTGGTATGAAGAAGTTCATTCCTTTCGAGATCCTTCATTAAGTTTGAGTCCATAACGTATTCCAGGATTTTAGAACGGATGACATCACTGAGTTAGACGGTAGTTTTATGGATCACTTCTGTCGCCTTTCTTCTAGACGAGGGTGACCAGTGACATTTTCCAATCTCTTGACACAGCTTTTTATTCGAGGGATCGACAGCATATTATGGTTCAAAAGTGAGCTATCCCAGCTGTAAGTTCTGTATAAAGTCTGACATAAATACAGCTGGGATAGCTCACTTTTGAACCATAATATGCTGTCGATCCCTCGAATAAAAAGCTGTGTCAAGAGATTGGAAAATGTCACTGGTCACCCTCGTCTAGAAGAAAGGCGACAGAAGTTATCTATAAAACTACCGTCTAACTATTGGATCGAGGAGCCTCGTTTAATTTTAGCGACTTTTGGTGTTTCTAAACTCCAAAGCTGCTTCGCCAAAACTTCGGACTCTCTTCTTGCGCTACTTAAGATGGCCGCAAAACCTTAACAAAGTGGGAACATTGGATTACTGGGTGCCGCTGGGTATCCGTACTGGCACCATTTTCTGCTGAACTGTTAGTAATGGCTGTTCTCTTCTATTTTCAGGCTGAAGCACCCAACCTGAACGATGGCTGGATTCTGGAAGATTGTTGGACGGCTGCTCTTGGACGAGATGGTGAACCAAATGGCAGAAAGTATGTTCGAAAGGATGGACCCTAAGCAGGCCAGGATGTGCAAACTGCTCTGGAAACTTAGAGGTTCAGTCGGCAGGATAAGTCTTACTGGGGGACAAATCAACAGCTTGATGAAAGAGTTGACCCTTTTCCTGAATAACGAAAAGGCCAACTTGGGGCAAAGCTTGAAGATGATTGTCGAGTCTTTGGTGGTGGCGAGGGATGCTTTTGGGGAATATGAAGAGATTCAGGAATTGATTGATGACATCAAGAGAGAGTGGAAATATTACCAAACTGGAACGTATGAGTTCTGAAAGTTTAAGTCTTTGTACTGATTTTAATGAAAACGTTTACTCGTTCCATAGTCCACTAATTCATTTACCATCTGTATTAATGGAACCCGAATATAAATAAAAAAATACAAGGAACTAATACAAGACTCTTTTCTGGCATACAGCTCTTGTATATGATAGTAAAGCAGAAACTGCATGAACAGTTCAATTTCAAAACATTACAATTATATAGTCTCAAATTAGTAATTATCAAAATTTCAAACTTAGCGCATAACATTTTTTTGAAGAACATGAATCAGTTTCAATTGTTGATCGAAAAAAAATTAAGAAGCGGAAAAACCACACTGTAGAGAAAATTCTCAGAGCTGAGTCTCTCAATTGATTTAAGATAAAACAACAATTTTTGTCTTGTTTTCGAGCTCCAATAATTTGGCTGAAACGTGAATCAGTGTAGCTTGTGTGTAAATGAAATGAAAAGATCAACAAATGTCATCTCTTTTGAAATATGGGTCTCATATTTCCAGTAATGTTTAGAATACAACACGAATAAGGAAACTATATTCATTTGATATCGCTGTAATTTATTCGAAATTTGAATCTAGTGAACCCAAGTGCAATTAATGTAATGGAAGAAACTGATGTAAGTTCTTCTGGAATGTAAAATTCATGATCCCGTAAAGGTCACAGAGGCAACATACGCAACAATTCTTATTTAAAAACATTGTGCATTACAAAGGAAATGCGAGATCTGATGAATAAAACTGAGGAGGAACCGACCAAACATGTCCTCACATGTTTATGGTGGAGTGTTGTGATGTACCTGGAATGATTTAAGAAAAAAACATGGCTTATTGGGCAGTTATTTATTCTTTTACTGCCAGAATCAGTGGAGTTTTACATAGAGTAGAAATATCTCTGGAGTGAGCATTGCGTCCTGCGCATGTTGTCAACACTAAACTGGAATTGTCACGTGATCTAGGGACGACGTCGATTGTTTAGCGCCAATTCGCGTCCGCCATCAGGTAACGTCATGTCTCGTCACATAACACCAAAACATTGTAGAATACCTTTCGAATGGAGGCATTCGCACAGGTCGTCAACGGAACTTCACGTCATTTCACGGTACGTCAAGGTTTCTCGGGAAGAAAATTTTAACGGTACCAGTCTGTTAACATCATAAGTTAACCTATTTTCACCGCGTTCATTCTCCTTATAATAGTAGATTTTGTACTATCTTCATAATCTTTATTTTATAATAGCGCTTTGTTTTAGTGACAAATTGGAGATGTTCCATGACGACTGGGATATTTTTTCCACTTTCTTACACAACCGAGGTCGTATATCTGAAGGCGAAAAGTTATTTAGGTTTTACGATAACACAACGGCGCTGACGCCCACAATGTATATGTATAAGAACATAAGTAGACATAGCAAATTCCACCATATGACATTTTAAGCAAAAAAGTCAGCTTAAATGAAGGAGTAAAATACAGTTGTTTATGACGTTATTAATTACGCAAGAAAAAACATAATGGATAAGTTTAACGGGCTTCATTAATTCGTTTGAAGCTTTCTTTGATGTGTATGAATGTACATATTTTCCCTAGCAAATAATTGTCGATGTTTTGAAACGTTCTCTCACTTCTCAGTAGTTTACCAAACATAATTGATCAAGAACATAGGTTATCAAGTTTGCCTCGCCCATTGACAAATTTGGTCGTTGTTAGCTCCTCAGTTCTGATACTATGACATTTTATGCATATTAGGGATGGTGACTCAAATCCCCATTTCGCCGTTCAGTACTGTGTTAAGCGACTTGAGGAGATGTGATATGAAAGACATTGTAAATACATGCTGACGTGAAGCTTCTGTGACGTCATGCTCGTTCATTTTGCTCTTCAAAGCTAAGAGCCCAATTTATTTCAAGTATCAGACGTAAACTGCTATGGTGCCTGTAAAACGTCTATACTAAATCCACAGCACTTACGAAGGGAATCTGTCTTTACTAGCGGTATGACAACATTCAAAATCTATAGGATAAATGTAGGACAAATCTACGGCGTCCCGAGATCACGTGACCATTGTGGCAACGTATGTTGACAACACAAAATCAATTCTGCGCTTCTGAATGCTCACTCCAGAGATATTTCTACTCTATGGAGTTTTATCCTCAAGTCCTCCCCCCTCCCCAGCGCACTTAAAATAATTGAAAAGGAACCGAGCGTGATTTCTATTTCATGGTCAGCCAAGAATTTGGGTTGCGATCCATGCCTTGTCATAAGTGTCATCGAACTTCCCCCACCACCACGACACGCTGCCTGAGCATGAAGAAGGAGAAGAGGGGTGGGGGGGGGGAGAGGGATGTGCAACATTTAAACGGTTGTGCAGTGGCACTACATATGACCTGGTTTTATGTTTCATATTTCGCAACAACACAGATCACATAAACAGATTTTCAGTATTATTTTTGGAGCGCTGAAGACGTAATATAATTTTTATGTGGTACGAAGTGTCGGCATACGAACAGGCGCCGACAATTTCTCGGATTTTTGCACTCTGGTCGACACGTAATCATGACTTATTTAGTTTCATAATCGGAAAAATGTCTCCCAAATACGTCGATTGAAATATTGTAGCACTTTTGCAACCTCATTATCGGGATGTGAAAACTCTACGTGAGGAAAGGAACGTTGTCGTCCTGGACAGTTTTAACGTGAAAGGTTTTTTCAGTAAAACGGAAATGACCTTGCACATCAGTTCCATTTGTACATGCACAGAGGAGCTTTCAACTGAAACGGCAAACGGTCTACAAAAGAGCTCGAAAACAGATGTAATACCGGTAGTATTTTCAAAACGTTTAGGAAACCATTCTTGCGGTCCTTTTAAGGCCACAATGAATTCTTCAAACCTCGCGTATTCTTTAACGGCTGTGAGTTTAGGGAACTGGACTGTGTCAGAATGTGTCCCTTCTGTAATGCGATTTTCTCTTTAAATGCGTCCCCACAAAATCAGAAAGAAGCTGTTTCTCACCTTGCAGTGTCTTACCGTGGGCAGTGGGCAGTCCACTTAAAATGCGAGGTGTCCAAATCCATTCCGGATGTTGTAGTTTTCGTTCCTACACTCTTTTCCCTTCATCAATTCAACAATAGCGAGCTTGAAATCAAAAAATTGTTCCAGGTATGTTCTTCAAATTAACCAAAGTACTTTACCGTAATATATAATGCCTCTTTACGCTTCGTTCAGGTCAATCGAAACTGTTGCAAATGACAATGGACAGTGTGCAACATGAGGAACTTTGCTATTCGTAGCACCAATTTCTTCACGTGCTGCATGCCTACAAATTTAGCACAAAGTGAATCTTGATGAGCAACAATTAATCCCGTCTGTCGATCAGTGCAATTTTG
This sequence comes from Schistocerca nitens, assembly GCF_023898315.1. NCBI lineage: Eukaryota > Metazoa > Arthropoda > Insecta > Orthoptera > Acrididae > Schistocerca > Schistocerca nitens. The sequence continues at coordinate 171,607,118 of NC_064623.1, forward strand.
TGCTCTTACAGAATCAACTAAATCTTTAAATTCTTTCTGCACGCTATTAAAATATCATTTCGTATCAAATTTGCAGTAGCCGTCGCTTATGCGACTGCATAATATACACTGGGAATTCTCATCCCTCTCTTCTGTCATTCCAATTTTTAAGGCCTTGTGACGATAGATCGCCCGACTGTCTCTTTTTGTGGAAACATCCACAGGACCTCTGAACGTCCTTTATGCCACTAACAAATAGCGAAGGACAAACGGCGCTGACAACACGGTTCTGGTGAGCTGTGCTGACCAAAAAAATGCTACATCAAAGTACTACGTGGGTTGCCCAGAAAGTAAGGCACTGCATCTTTTTGCTTCCACGATTGTTTATTGAACATAATGAGACTTACACAAACGAAAAAATGGTGTTTTATCTACACACCCTATTTTTCCACATCCATCCCATTCTATGGCATTCCTCCAGCATGAAACTAGGGCATGTATGTCCTATCGGTACCAATACCTGTGGTGGAGCCAGTGATTCACTATGTGAATCACCTCCTTATCGTCCTCAGAATGACTTCCACGAATGGCATCCTTTAATGGCCCAAACAAGGAAGTCAAAGGAGGCTAGGTCAGGTGTGTCAGGTGAGACAGCTGTGGATGGACTCCCCGACCGCTGCAATTCGTCGAGCTCCGCCGAAGGGAGCGACCAACTGTGTCTCTGTCGACAGCAGATGCGCCATAGACTTTGCACAAGCGTTTCTGAATATTCCCAACAGTTTCTCTCTCTGCAGTGAGAAATTCAATGAAGGCACGTTGCTTGTACATTACCTACAGACGGCATTTTGAAACTGTCCTGCGGCTACGCTATCTGTCGGAAGTGACGGAAACTTGGCGCGCTCATTCAGGATACTTCAAATAATAAACTACTGGCCATTAAAATTGCTACACCAAGAAGAAAAATATGTTACAATAGAACTGACCTGTGATTACATTTACACGCAATTTGGGTGCATAGATTCTGAGAAATCAGTACCGAGATCAACCACCTCTGCCCGTAATAACGGCCTTGATACGCCTGGGCATTGAGTCAAACAGAGATCGATGGCGTGTACAGGTACAGCTGCCCATGCAGCTTCAACACGATACCACAGTTCATCAAGAGTAGTGACTGGCGTATTGTGGCGAGCCAGTTGCTCGGCCACCATTGACCAGACGTTTCCAATTGGTGAGAGATCTGGAGAATGTGCTGGCCAGGGCAGCAGTCGAACATTTTCTGTATCCAGAAAGGCCCGTACAGGACCTGCAACACGCGGTCGTGCATTATACTGCTGAAATGTAGGGTTTCGCAGGGATCGAATGAAGGGTAGAGCCACGAGTCGTAACACATCGGAAATGTAACGTCCACTGTTCAAAGTGCCGTCAATGCGAACAAGAGGTGACCGAGACGTGTAACCAATGGTACCCCATACCATCACGCTGGTAATACGCCAGTATGACGATGACGAATACACGCTTCCAATGTGCCTTCATCACGATGTTGACAAATACAGATGGGACCATCATGATGCTGTAAACAGAACCTGGATTCATCCGAAAAAATGACGTTTTGCCATTCGTGCACCCAGGTTCGTCGTTGAGTACACCATCGCAGGTTCTCCTGTCTGTGATGCAGCGTCAAGGGTAACCGCAGCCATGGTCTCCGAGCTGATAGTCCGTGCTGCTGCAAACGTCGTCGAACTGTTCGTGAAGATGGTTATTGTCTTGCAAACGTCCCCATCTGTTGACTCAGGGATCGAGACGTGGCTGCATGTTCCGTTATAGCCATGCCGATGCCTGTCATCTCGACTGATAGTGATACGAGGCCGTTGAGACCCAGCACGGCGTTTGGTAGTATCCTCCTGAACCCACCGATTCCATATTCTGCTAACAGTCGTTGGATCTCGACCAACGCGTGCAGCAATGTCACGATACGATAAACCGCAATCGCTATAGGCTACAATCCGACCTTTATCAAAGGTGGAAACGTGATGGTACGCATTTCTCCTCATTACACGAGGGATCACAACAACGTTTCACCAGGCAACGCCGGTCAACTGCTGTTTGTGTATGAGAAATCGGTTGGAAATTTTCCTCATGTCAGCACGTTGTAGGTGTCGCCACCGGCGCCAACCTTGGGTGAATGCTCTGAAGAGCCAATCATTTGCATATCACAGCATCGTCTTCCTGTCGATTACATTTCGCGTCTGTAGCACGTCATCTTCGTGGTGTGGCAATTTTAATGGCCAGTAGTGTATATACGTAACGCTTCGCATTCTCACCATTATTTCCGGCTTAGAAAAAACATGCGGCGCATTACTTTCTGGACAGCCCTCGTATATTAAACGCCGACGTCTTCTGGCTACTTTCGAGAAGAACCGAAGAAAGCCGAGACAAGTCGAGCCTTGACTCGCACACCCGGCCACTATGAAGTGTGGCGTCCCATGGCCGACCCTGCTGTACATGAACACAGTTGACAATTCAAACTGCCACTCCAGGAATGATATAAAATAACGAAATTTTAACAAGTTTGTAGAAAGTGCAACAGGAAGAACACATAATTAAATTTTTGGGTGTTTTTTTTTTTTTGGGGGGGGGGGGGGGCTGTAGCACAGGGCGAAAAATTTTGTGCACAGATCTCTCTCCTGAGGCAGACATAACGGCTCTAACCCAGATCAGGATTGAGTGGAACTGATTTTGAGTGACAGATACAGATACATCATTCCACGTTGCTTCACCTCTGTGGTAGACTCCGTTAATCACAGTTGTTGGTCAGTGATGGCGTGCCAGTCTCTTAGCTGCCTGTGACCTGATGCGTTCAAGGACTGAGAGATTTGGATAATGTTCAGGCTATGGCGACAGTGGAACACTATCTGTATTGAGGTAGTCAAGACAGAGCGGCAACAAGCAATCTGGCAATATCTTGTTAAACGAAAAGTCACAGAGACGTCCGTAACAATGTTACTTATAATCCGTCTTGATCGCAAAAATGTTTATTCACATGACTGGTTTCGGTTCGTCTAGAACAATCTTCAGACCTGAAATGACAAAGATACTAATTTACTATTTCAAAAATGCAAACCTATTTCGTCCTATCCGATCAACATCAAATGTACCAGAACGTACCTGATACCTTGCAGGTTCCTTTCTGGTACATCGGATAGGACGAAATATGTTTTTGCAAAGTCCATAACACCCCACACAATACAAATAATGCGAGATGAGAGTTCAAAATACACAAAAATGTAATTGAATGGATAATGCAAATTACTTAATGGGTCACTATAAACTGTTGGAAAAAAAATAGTGCACCTGGGAAGAGGACGTTGATTTTCATCCGGTGACGGCATATTCCGCCTGGAGGATTGTAAATGTATTGATGATGGTTTCAGCGTCATCCGCCAACAGATAGGGTAGTGGCATAGTTGCCAAAGCACCATCTACACTGGAGCGCCCAAGAAGCTGGTATAAGCATGCGTATTCAAATATAAAGATACGTAAATAGGCAGAATACACCTCAAAATGTTCAAATGGGTGTGAATTCCTAAGGGACGAAACTGTTTCGGCCATCGGTCCCTAGACTTAGACACTACTCAAACTAACTTATGCTAAGAACAACACACACACAGCCATGCCCAAGGGAGGACTCGAAGCTCCAGCGGGAGGGGCCGCGCCAGAATACGGCCCTGCGGTCGGCCTATACAAGACAAGAAGTGTCTGCCACAGTTGTTAGACCGGTTACTGGTGCTACAACGGCAGGTTATCAAGATTTAAGTGAGTTTGAACGTGGTGTCATAGTCGGCGCACGAACGATGGGACACAGCATCTTCATAGTAACGATGAAGCAGGGATTTTCCCGTACGACCATTTCACGAGTGCACCGTGAATATCAGGAATCCAGTAAAACATCAAATCGGCATCGCTGCGGCCGGAAAAAGATACTGCAAGAAAGAGACCAACGACGACTTAAGAGAATTGTTCAACGTGACAGAAGTGCAACCCTTCGGCAAATAGCTGGAGATATCAAAGCTGTGCTCTCAAGTCTCAGCGTGTGAACCATTCAACGAAACATCATCGATATGGGTTTTCGGAGCAAAGGCCCACTGGTATACCCTTGATGACTGGCCGGCTGGTGTGCCCGTGCGGTTCTAGGCGCTTCAGTCTGGAACCGCGTGACCGCTACGGTCGCAGGTTCGAATCCTGCCTCAGGTATGGATGTGTGTGATGTCCTTAGGTTAGTTAGGTTTAAGTAGTTCTAAGTTCTAGGGGACTGATGACCTCAGACGTTAAATTCCATAGTCATGAGAGCCATTTGGACCATTTGCAACAAATTTTTCCCCCGAATTCAGCACTTCCTCATTAATTACCTGATCTATCCATCTAATCTTCATAGTTTTTCCGTAGCACCACATTTCAAAAGCTTCTATTCTCTTCTTGTGCAAACTGTTTGTCACCAGTGTTTTACTTCCGTACATGGCTGCACTCCATGCAAATACTTTCAGAGGAGACTTCCTGACACTTAAATCTATACTCAACGTTAACAAACTTCTCTTCTTCAGAAACGCCTTTCTTGCCATTGCCAAACTACATTTCATATCCTCTCTACTTCGACATCTCAGTTATTTTCTACTTCTGATGCCAATCTAATTCTCGCAGCATCACCTGATTTAATTCGACTACGTTCCATTACACTCGTTTTTCTTTTGTTGATGTTCAACTTAAATCCTGCTTTCAATACACTGACCATTCCATTCAATTGGTCTCCCAAGTCCTTCGCTGTCTCTGAGATAATTACACTGTCAACTGCAAATCTCAAAGTTTTTATTTCTTCTCCCTGGACTTTAATTCCTCCCCCAAATTTTTCTTTCGTTTTCTTTACTGCTTGCTCAACACACAGATTGAATAACATTGGGGATAGGCTACAACCCTGTGTCACTCCCTTCTCAACCACTGCTTCCTTTGCATGCCTCTCGACTCTTAGACGTGCCGTCTGGTTTCTGTTGGACCAGTTGGACCAGCGTTCGTCCTGGACGTGCAGACCGCGTGAGACGACGCTTCATCCAGTCCCAAACATGCTCAATGGGGGACAGATCCGGAGATCTTGCTGGCCAGGGTAGTTGACTTACACCTTCTAGAGCACGTTGGGTGGCACGGGATACATGCGGACGTGCATTGTACTGTTGGAACAGCAAGTTCCCTTGCCGGTCTAGGAATGGTAGAACGATGGGTTCGACGACGGTTTGGATGTACCGTGCACTATTCAGTGTCCCCTCGACGATCACCAGTGGTGTACGGCCAGTGTAGGAGATCGCTCCCCACACCATGATGCCGGGTGTTGGCCCTGTGTGCCTCGGTCGTACGCAGTCCTGATTGTGGCGCTCACCTGCACGGCGCCAAACACGCATACGACCATCATTGGCACCAAGGCAGAAGCGACTCTCATCGCTGAAGACGACACGTCTCCATTCGTCCCTCCATTCACGCCTGTCGCGACACCACTGGAGGCGGGCTGCACGATGTTGGGGCGTGAGCGGAAGACGGCCTAACGGTGTGCGGGACCGTAGCCCAGCTTCATGGAGACGGTTGCGAATGGTCCTCGCCGATACCCCAGGAGCAACAGTGTCCCTAATTTGCTGGGAAGTGGCGGTGCGGTCCCCTACGGCACTGCGTAGGATCCTACGGTCTTGGCGTGCATCCGTGCGTCGCTGCGGTCCGGTCCCAGGTCGACGGGCACGTGCACCTTCCGCCGACCACTGGCGACAACATCGATGTACTGTGGAGACCTCACGCCCCGCGTGTTGAGCAATTCGGCGGTACGTCCACCCGGCCTCCCGCATGCCCACTATACGCCCTCGCTCAAAGTCCGTCAACTGCACATACGGTTCACGTCCACGCTGTCGCGGCATGCTACCAGTGTTAAAGACTGCGATGGAGCTCCGTATGCCACGGCAAACTGGCTGACACTGACGGCGGCGGTGCACAAATGCTGCGCAGCTAGCGCCATTCGACGGCCAACACCGCGGTTCCTGGTGTGTCCGCTGTGCCGTGCGTGTGATCATTGCTTGTACAGTCCTCTCGCAGTGTCCGGAGCAAGTATGGTGGGTCTGACACACCGGTGTCAATGTGTTCTTTTTTCCATTTCCAGGAGTGTATATACACTCCTGGAAATTGAAATAAGAACACCGTGAATTCATTGTCCCAGGAAGGGGAAACTTTATTGACACATTCCTGGGGTCAGATACATCACATGATCACACTGACAGAACCACAGGCACATAGACACAGGCAACAGAGCATGCACAATGTCGGCACTAGTACAGTGTATATCCACCTTTCGCAGCAATGCAGGCTGCTATTCTCCCATGGAGACGATCGTAGAGATGCTGGATGTAGTCCTGTGGAACGGCTTGCCATGCCATTTCCACCTGGCGCCTCAGTTGGACCAGCGTTCGTGCTGGACGTGCAGACCGCGTGAGACGACGCTTCATCCAGTCCCAAACATGCTCAATGGGGGACAGATCCGGAGAACTTGCTGGCCAGGGTAGTTGACTTACACCTTCTAGAGCACGTTGGGTGGCACGGGATACATGCGGACGTGCATTGTCCTGTTGGAACAGCAAGTTCCCTTGCCGGTCTAGGAATGGTAGAACGATGGGTTCGATGACGGTTTGGATGTACCGTGCGCTATTCAGTGTCCCCTCGACGATCACCAGTGGTGTACGGCCAGTGTAGGAGATCGCTCCCCACACCATGATGCCGGGTGTTGGCCCTGTGTGCCTCGGTCGTATGCAGTCCTGATTGTGGCGCTCACCTGCACGGCGCCAAACACGCATACGACCATCATTGGCACCAAGGCAGAAGCGACTCTCATCGCTGAAGACGACACGTCTCCATTCGTCCCTCCATTCACGCCTGTCGCGACACCACTGGAGGCGGGCTGCACGATGTTGGGGCGTGAGCGGAAGACGGCCTAACGGTGTGCGGGACCGTAGCCCAGCTTCATGGAGACGGTTGCGAATGGTCCTCGCCGATACCCCAGGAGCAACAGTGTCCCTAATTTGCTGGGAAGTGGCGGTGCGGTCCCCTACGGCACTGCGTAGGATCCTACGGTCTTGGCGTGCATCCGTGCGTCGCTGCGGTCCGGTCCCAGGTCGACGGGCACGTGCACCTTCCGCCGACCACTGGCGACAACATCGATGTACTGTGGAGACCTCACGCCCCACGTGTTGAGCAATTCGGCGGTACGTCCACCCGGCCTCCCGCATGCCCACTATACGCCCTCGCTCAAAGTCCGTCAACTGCACATACGGTTCACGTCCACGCTGTCGCGGCATGCTACCAGTGTTAAAGACTGCGATGGAGCTCCGTATGCCACGGCAAACTGGCTGACACTGACGGCGGCGGTGCACAAATGCTGCGCAGCTAGCGCCATTCAACGGGCAACACCGCGGTTCCTGGTGTGTCCGCTGTGCCGTGCGTGTGATCATTGCTTGTACAGCCCTCTCGCAGTGTCCGGAGCAAGTATGGTGGGTCTGACACACAGGTGTCAATGTGTTATTTTTTCCATTTCCAGGAGCGTAGTTCTCATTTGGCATCAGTCTGTCCTAGTGGCAAACTGACAAAGTTACAAAGGTAAACAACAATGTAAAAAATATATGTATTAATGCTGAACCCATATGATTCACTTGGTGGAGAAGGTAGAGAAAAATCACATGTGTTGATACACTTAACACTAATGAAGTTTTATATGACACTGTCCTCCAGGCAAATCTATGAATTTACAACGCAGATAGCATTTTAGTAACTGAGTGCAGCTGTAGTGTACATAGGTGAATGACTGCACGTGAAAATAAATATATACATCCTTACATTTACAACAGAAAAAGCAAACACCGTCTAAACAGACCTTGAAGACTCACCTGCACTGACCAGCCACTGTGTCGTCGTCAGCCTGTAGGCGTCACCGGATGCGTATATAGAGGAACATATTTATAACATACATATGCTGACACAGCAATGAATTTCTTTGCTGAAATTGTAATCAAGACTTCGAAATGAATAGCAGCGAAGTGACATATCACTCATGTTTATTCGTATCTTTTTTGTACTAATCGAAGATGCCTTATTTGTTTAGTTCCAGGTTGGCTATGTCATGGCATTCGCCCAAGCCCTACAGGAAACCAGACAGGGTGATCCATTCCTAACTATAGTGTTTCTGCAAAGCACTCAGACCCAGGGTTGGAAATACACAAGTCGTGCAGGTCAATCAGAACTTCTGTCAGCTTGGTAGTGGCAGAGTACTACCCCACTCAAGCAATGCAACAATGTGTTACATATGGGATAAACGAAACAGATTGTACGACAAGAATTAGCCTTATAAAATATACCTTTCTTTCTGTTCGTGTAGACAGAGATGCACATAAACAGAACAACACTACCAATTTATGTTTACATATAAACATTCCCCTAGTGAGTGCTGTCCAGGCTCACTATATTTGTTGCTGTTGTTGCGGTCTTCAGTCCGAAGACTGGTTTGATGCAGCTTTCCACCGCTACTCTGTCCTGTGCAAGCCTCTTCATCTCCAAGTAACTACTGCAACCTACATCCTTCTGAACCTGCTTACTGTATCCATCACTTGGTCTCCTTCGCTGAGTTTTACCCACGCTACCCTCGAGTACTAAATTGGTGATCCCTTGATGTCTCAGAAAGTGTTCTACCAACCGGCCTCATCTTCTAGTCAGGGTGTGCAACAAATTTTGCCGGCCGGAGTGGCCAAGCGGTTCTAGGCGCTTCAGTCTGGAACCGCACGACCGCTACGGTCGCAGGTTCGAATCCTGCCTCGGGCATGGATGTGTGTTGTTGTGTCGGCAGACTTGCCAACACTACGCACACTAATTGAAAGAGGCGGCCAAGATGCACGCGCTAACTCACGAAGGATGGAGTGAGGTCTGAAACAGGAGACTTAATGAATGCTATAAAGAAAAGTACATAGCTTCTGCACTACTTAACTTTTAATCCTTCCTTTGTATACATCGTTCTTGATGAGACATCTGGAGATTGTGGCGATACAAGTGAGACTCTTTAGATACAAGCTATCTAAGGCTAATGGCGCCTTGCTAGGTAGTAGACATGAACTTAGCTGAAGGCTATTCTACTGTCTCTCGGCAAATGAGAGCAAAGGCTTCGTCCGTATAGTCGCTAACAACGTCGTCGTACAACTGGGACGAGTTCTCGTACGTCTCTCGAGACCTGCCGTGTGGTGGCGCTCGGTCTGCGATCACACAGTGGCGACGCGCGGGTCCGACATGTACTAATGGACCGCGGCCGATTTAAGCTACCACCTAGCAAGTGTGGTGTCTGGCAGTGACACCACATGTGTGATGTCCTTAGGTTAGTTAGGTTTAAGTAGTTCTAAGTTCTAGGGGACTGATGACCTCAGACGTTAAATTCCATAGTCATCAGAGCCATTTGGACCATTTGCAAGAAATTTTTCCCCCGAATTCAGCACTTCCTCATTAATTACCTGATCTATCCATCTAATCTTCATAGTTTTTACGTAGCACCACATTTCAAAAGCTTCTATTCTCTTCTTGTGCAAACTGTTTGTCACCTGTGTTTTACTTCCGTACATAGCTGCACTTCATACAAATACTTTCAGAGGAGACTTCCTGACACTTAAATCTATACTCAACGTTAACAAACTTCTCTTCTTCAGAAACGCCTTTCTTGCCATTGCCAAACTACATTTCATATCCTCTCTACTTCGACATCTCAGTTATTTTCTACTTCTGATGCCAATCTAATTCTCGCAGCATCACCTGATTTAATTCGACTACGTTCCATTACACTCGTTTTTCTTTTGTTGATGTTCAACTTAAATCCTGCTTTCAATACACTGACCATTCCATTCAATTGGTCTCCCAAGTCCTACACTGTCAACTGCAAATCTCAAAGTTTTTATTTCTTCTCCCTGGACTTTAATTCCTCCCCCAAATTTATCTTTCGTTTTCTTTACTGCTTGCTCAACACACAGATTGAATAACATCGGGGATAGGCTACAACCCTGTGTCACTCCCTTCTCAACCACTGCTTCCTTTGCATGCCTCTCGACTCTTACACGTGCCGTCTGGTTTCTGTACAAGTTGTAAATAGCCTTTCGCTCCATGTATTTCACGTCTATCACCTTTAGAATTAGAAAGAGAGTATTCCAGTCAACATTGTCAAAAGCCTTCCCCTTAGCCTACAAAATCTATGAATGTGCGTTTGCCTTGCCTTAACCTATCTTCTACAAGTCGTAGGGTCAGTATTGTCTTGCGCGAGCTCCACCATTTTTTTCCATTCGTCTGTAAAGAATTCGTGTTAGTACTCAGCAACTTTGACTTATTAAACGGATAGTTCGGTAAATTTGACATATCTCAGGACTTCTCTCTTTCTTTGGAATTATAAAATTCTTCTTGAAGTCCGATGGTATTTCGCCTGTGTCATACATCATGCTCACCAGATAGAAGAGTTTTGTCAATGCTGGATCTCCCAAAGTTGTCTGTAGTTCTAACGGAATGTAGTTTACTTATGGGGCCTAGTTTCGAGTTAGGTCTTTCAGTGCTGTGCCAAATTCTTCACGCAGTATCATATCTCCCATCTCATTTTCATCTACATCCTCTTCCATTGCCATAATATTGCCCCCAGATACATCTCTCTTGTATAGAGCCTCTATATGCTCCTTACACCTTTCTGCTTTCTCTTCTTTGCTTATGTGTGGTTTTCCATCCGAGTCTTTGGTATTCATACAGGTGGTTCTCTTTTCTCCAAAGGTCTAATTTTTCTGTAGGCAGCATCTCTCTTACCGCTAGCGATATATGCTTCTACATCCTTACATCTGTTCAATTCAATTGGCTCTGAGCACTATGGGGCTTAACATCTATGGTCATCAGTCCCCTAGAACTTAGAACTACTTCAACCTAACTAACCTAAGGACATCACACAACACCCAGTCATCACGAGGCAGAGAAAATCCCTGACCCCGCCGGGAATCGAACCCGGGAACCCGGGCGTGGGAAGCGAGAACGCTACCGCACGACCACGAGCTGCGGACCTTTACATCTGTCTTCTGGCCATTCCTACTTAGCGATTTTGCACTTCCCGTCAGTCAGATTTGTTAGACGTTTGTATTCCCTTTCGACTGTTTCATTTAGTGCATTTTTATAATATCTCTTCTGTTATCCAAGGACCTCTAGTAGACCTCGTATTTTTACCTACTTGATCCTCTGCTGCCTTCACTATTTCATCTCTCAAAACTACCCATTCTTCATCTACTGTATTCCTTTCCCCTGTTTTTGTCAGCCTTCCCTAACACTCCCTCTGAAACTCTCTACAACTTCTGGTTATTTCACTTTACCCAGGTCTCGTCTCCTTAAATTCCCACCTTTTTTTTCAGTTTCTTCAGTTTTAATCTACATTTCATAACCAATGAATTGTGGACAGAGTCCACATCTGCCCCTGGAAATGTCTTACAATTTAAAATCTGGTTCGGAAACCTCTGTCTTACCATTATATAATCAGTCTGAATGTGTGACGTAAGTGGCGTTCGTTGGTGCCATTTTTGTTTGGTGTGTCGTTCATTGACATTTGCTGAGATGTAGATAATACACTCCTGGAAATTGAAATAAGAACACCGTGAATTCATTGTCCCAGGAAGGGGAAACTTTATTGACACATTCCTGGGGTCAGATACATCACATGATCACACTGACAGAACCACAGGCACATAGACACAGGCAACAGAGCATGCACAATGTCGGCACTAGTACAGTGTATATCCACCTTTCGCAGCAATGCAGGCTGCTATTCTCCCATGGAGACGATCGTAGAGATTCTGGATGTAGTCCTGTGGAACGGCTTGCCATGCCATTTCCACCTGGCGCCTCAGTTGGACCAGCGTTCGTGCTGGACGTGCAGACCGCGTGAGACGACGCTTCATCCAGTCCCAAACATGCTCAATGGGGGACAGATCCGGAGATCTTGCTGGCCAGGGTAGTTGACTTACACCTTCTAGAGCACGTTGGGTGGCACGGGATACATGCGGACGTGCATTGTCCTGTTGGAACAGCAAGTTCCCTTGCCGGTCTAGGAATGGTAGAACGATGGGTTCGATGACGGTTTGGATGTACCGTGCACTATTCAGTGTCCCCTCGACGATCACCAGTGGTGTACGGCCAGTGTAGGAGATCGCTCCCCACACCATGATGCCGGGTGTTGGCCCTGTGTGCCTCGGTCGTATGCAGTCCTGATTGTGGCGCTCACCTGCACGGCGCCAAACACGCATACAACCATCATTGGCACCAAGGCAGAAGCGACTCTCATCGCTGAAGACGACACGTCTCCATTCGTCCCTCCATTCACGCCTGTCGCGACACCACTGGAGGCGGGCTGCACGATGTTGGGGCGTGAGCGGAAGACGGCCTAACGGTGCGCGGGACCGTAGCCCAGCTTCATGGAGACGGTTGCGAATGGTCCTCGCCGATACCCCAGGAGCAACAGTGTCCGCTCAAAGTCCGTCAACTGCACATACAGTTCACGTCCACGCTGTCGCGGCATGCTACCAGTGTTAAAGACTGCGATGGAGCTCCGTATGCCACGGCAAACTGGCTGACACTGACGGCGGCGGTGCACAAATGCTGCGCAGCTAGCGCCATTCGACGGCCAACACCGCGGTTCCTGGTGTGTCCGCTGTGCCGTGCGTGTGATCATTGCTTGTACAGCCCTCTTGCAGTGTCCGGAGCAAGTATGGTGGGTCTGACACACCGGTGTCAATGTGTTCTTTTTTCCATTTCCAGGAGTGTATTTATGAACAGTAATTTTAAAATCTTAAAAACTGCTGCGAAACAGCAACTGTGAAAATCTGAAGAGGGTGATAAATCAGCCAACCAGTTGCAAAGAAACGTTTATAGGCCATTGACCTAATTTTCGATATTTGTAAAAATATCTTCTTTAGAAGTAGTGGTCTTGTTACATTACATGATGGTACAATAGATCAGATGAAGCCAAGCGGTTCTTGTCATCAAGATAATGTTGGTGAAGGGCTAATGGACCTTTATTTGCAACTGGTTGGCTGATTTTTCAAGCTCTTCACAGTAATTTTGTTTGTCAGAGGGTTCATGAGTTCGTTGCACATTGAAATCAGCGCTATGCAGCATGACTAGCAACAGCTCGACTGCTGTCTGCATCTAAAGTCACCCAGTTTGTATTCCTAACACTACAGCGACGTGGCACTCGTATAACTTGGGTACTGCGACGGCAGCACTGGCTAATCTCTGCACTGCGCCAGCAGTGAGCGTAGCTCATGCACAGTCGCACAAAACTGGTTTGAATGCTAAGTACGAGTTTTCATTGTAGTTACTCACCTGGGAAAGTTACGCCTGCTTTCCATGGCACAGGGCTTTGAAGTCAGGAACCACAGAAGTTAAATAAAATCTCAAATCACTTTCAGCACGAAGTCTGTTTCTGTATTTATTTTTATAGAGAGGCATATGAAGAAAGTGACTTAAAGCACAAATATGTGGATCAGAAGAGTAATAAAACCGTTACCTTTATTCGCTAACACTGGGAAATCCATAGAGCTTCACCAAAAATCAATTAATGACGAAGATTTATAGTTTTTGTGTAACTGAAAATCAACAAAAATTTCAAGAAGCTGCCCTCTACCATTTACGCTTGATGTGGATTCTAAAATTGGTAGCTCTTTGAAGGGGCTTCGAATTCAATTGTCATTATTGGACATATCGGGCAAATATCTGAAGGTGTTATCAAGTCCCTTCAAATGTCCTTTAACACTGTTCTTGATACTTTCGTCAAAGAAAGATGATTTTCCACCAAGAAGTCGTGAAGGGTATCAAAACACTCAGTTTTATTCCTATTGCAACACATTTCGTAAAAAATTAAGTATTTTAATGAATAATTCGATACGGTTTTGCACAATAGAAACGTCTATATTTTACCCCTAGAGTGATTTAAACTGTTAATTTATGAGAAAATTTCTGCCAAATAAGGTGAAGTCTGAATCCCGATTTCATCTTCCATGCACTTTGCTTTGTGGAAGGCGTGGCTGGTGAGAAAATCGTTAACTTCGTCTTCAAGCTCATACAATCTGGAAATAGTTATAGCATTATGTAGCCACGTAACTTCAGTGTGATAGAATGAACACTTGCCGCGCGGAGTGACCGCCTGGTTCGAGGCGCCATGTCACGGATTGCGCGGCCCCTCCCACCGGAGGTTCGTGTCCACCCTCTGGTATGGGTGTGTGTGTTGTTCTTAGCGTAAGTTTGTGTTAAGTAGTGTGTAAGACTAGGGACCGATGACCTCAGCAGTTTGGTCCCTTAAGACTTCAGCGCATTTGAACATTGGAAAACCTATAAATGCCTCCTATTTCCCCTCAAAGCACTGCAAAGATGCGGCAATTTGTAGGGTGAGCCTTAATAAAATTAATTGTTTTCACTGCTTCGTCCATAACAGATTTCAATCGATCAGGCATGCAAAAATGTGTCCAAGAAGCGTTCGGCGCTACCAATTTCACTTTGGCAGTACATTCAGCATTACGCCCTGCCATAGATTTCACACCATCTGAACAAATACCTACACAGCGAGTCCAGTCTACTGAAGTTTTCGCGGATGTATTTGTCGTTTCCCTTATTGTAGAATAGTAGCTTCTCTTCTACCCGCTCGACGTTAATGTAACGGACGAAAAGTAACAAACTGGCTTCTTCAAGTTGAATCGAACACTTCCCAAAATTTCATTTTCGACGTAATTTGACATGTCCGGCGGCTGATCATATTGGCGGGCAGTGGCACAATGTTGACTCTATTGTGAAAGATTCTCCAAGCATGCACCGTACTATATCATTTATTCATAGCTGCATGAAATATTCAGGGACTCAGTGAGGTTTTGCAGTTTTATCAGTTCTGTAGCTTAACGCGATAAGACGCTTCAAGTGCATCCTCATTGTCACTGTTTGCAACGGATACGAAAGTAGTTAAATTATTTTTCCACTCAGCTTTCCACGTAAAAATATCAGCAGAATTTTTTACGTGGGCGGAGTGTTTATTTTCTGAAAGACGTTTAAATAGAGAGGGTTTCAGACTACTGTTAGTAAGGATGTCACCATAAACAAAACACTGTGCACTGTGGCCTTGGACAGTCCTTGTCACAAATATATGACAATGCAAACCTAATGTGTTTTATCATAGTACTTTCTGTTCTGTAGACACCGTTCACTTTTGTGGGATAGAAACACGTCACAAGAAGCTGAATGACATGTCGACACAACACTAACTTGTGATTTTGTTAAACACAAACAAATTAAAGATATATTTTTATGTCAGCAAACTTCAATTCTTAGAAAAGTGTTTGCAAAATGCAGGAATGCAAGATCTTCGACACTAGTGGCAACGACTGGGAACTGGCTTACGAGACAAATCAAATGTCATTTCATGTAAGTACTGATCTGGCACGAACCGATATTATTGAATTATTTCGTCATGAAGAACACAGGGAATTTCAGAACAACAGAAAAATAGATTTTTTGTTACTTCATTAAATTCTAGTGTCTTTCCTGATTACACTGATATGTACTTTGTTGGGCTTCGAATGAAAAATGACCGCTATAAAGTAAATTTTAAAGTCACTGTCGTGTACGCTCCCACTCTTCAAGTTAAGGAAAACCACTAGTATTTCATATAAAAAAAAATTAAAAAATAAAAGTAATAAAACTGGAAAATTTCTGCTTCTAGCGATTTCGATTAGGATATACAGGGTCCATTGATCGTGACCGGACTAAATATCTCACGAAATAAGAGTCAAACGAAGAAACTACAAAGTACGAAACTCGTCTAGCTTAACGGGGGAAACCAGATGGCGCTATGGTTGGCCATCTAGATGGCGCTGCCATAGGTCAAACGGTTATCAACTCAGTTCTTTTTTAAAAAGGAACCCCCATTTTTATTATATATTCGTGTAGTACGTAAAGAAATACGAATGTTTTAGTTGGACCACTTTTCCGCTTAGTGACAGATGACGCTGTAATAATCACAAACATATGGTTCACAATTTTAGACGAACAGTTGGTAACAGGTAGGTTTTTAAAATTAAAACACAGAACGTGGGTGCGTTTGAACATTTTATTTCGGTTGTTCCAATGTGATACATGTACCTTTGTGAACTAATCATTTCTGAGAACTCATGCTGTTACAGCGTGATTACCTGTAAAATGGCTCCGAGCACTATGGGACTTAACTTCTGAGGTCATCAGTCCCCTAGAACTTAGAACTACCCAAACCCAACCAACCTAAGGACATCATACACATCCATGCCCGAGGCAGGATTCGAACCTGCGACCGTAGAGGTCGCGCGGTTCCAGACTGTAGCGCCTAGAACCGCTCGGCCACCACGGCCGGCATTACCTGTAAACTCCACATTAATGCAATAAATGCTCAAAATAATGTCCGTCAACCTCAATGCTATTGGCAGTACGTGTAACGACATTCCTCTCAACAGCGAGTAATTCGCCTTCCGTAATGTTCGCACATGCATTGACAATGCGCTAACGCATGTTGTCAGGCGCTGTCGGTGGATCACGATAGCAAGTGTCCTTCAACTTTCCCCACAGAAAAAAATCCGGGGACATCAGTTCCGGTCAACGTGCGGGCCATGGTATGGTGCTTCGACGACCAATCCACCTGTCATGAAATACGCTATTCAATACCGCTTCAGCCATACGCGAGCTATGTGCCGGACACCCATCATGTTGGAAGTAGATCGCCATTCTGTCATGCAGTGAAACATCTTGTAGTAACATCGGTAGAACATTACGTAAAAAATCAGTATACACTGCACCACTTAGATTGCCATCGATAGAATGGGGGCCAATTACCCTTTCTCCCATAATGCCGCACCATACACTAACCCACCAAGGTCACTGATGTTCCACTTGTCGCAGCCATCGTGGATTTTCCGATGCCCAATAGTGCATATTATGCCGGTTTACGTTACCGATGTTGATGAATGACGCTTCGTCGCTAAGTAGAACGCGTGCAAAAAATCTGTCATCGTCCCGTAATTTCTCTTGTGCCCAGTGGCAGAATTGTACACGACGTTCAAAGTCGTCGCCATGCAATTCCTGGTGCATAGAAATATGGTACGGGTGCAGTCGATGTTGATGTAGCATTCTCAACACCGACCTATTTGAGATTCCCGATTCTCGCGCAATTTGTCTGCTACTGATGTGCGGATTAGCCGCGACAGCAGCTAAAACACCTACTCGGGCATCATCATTTGTTGCAGGTCGTGGTTGAGGTTTCACATGTGGCTGAACACTTCCTGTTTCCTTAAATAACGTAACTGTCCGGCGAACGGTCCCGACACTTGGATGATGTCGTCCAGGATACCGAGCAGCATACATAGCACGCCATACATCAACACGATATCGACCTTTTCCGCAATTGGTAAAGGGTCCATTTTAACACGGGCAATGTATCACGAAGCAAATACCGTCCGCACTGGCGGAATGTTGCGTGATACCACGTACTTATACGTTTGTGACTATTACAGTGCCATCTATCACAAAGTGAAAAAAGTGGTCCAACTAAAATATTCATATTTCTTTACGTACTACACGAATATGTAATAAAAATGGGGGTTCCTATTTAAAAAAAAAACGCAGTTGATATCCGTTTGGCTGGCCTGTGTGGCCGTGCGGTTCGAGGCGCTTCAGTTTGGAACCGCGTGACCGCTTCGGTCGCAGGTTTGAATCTTGCCTTGGGCATGGATGTGTGTGATGTTCTTAGGTTAGTTAGGTTTAAGTAGTTCTAAGTTCTTGGAGACTGATGATCTCAGATGTTGAGTCCCATAGTGCTCAGAGCCATTTGAACCATATCCGTTTGACGTATGGCAGCGCCATCCGGCGGGCCAACCATAGCGCCATCTGCTTTCCCCCTTCAAGGTAGATGCGTTTTGTTCGTTGTAGTTTTTTCGTTTGATGCTTATTTCCTGAGATATTTGGGCCAGTCACTATCAATGGACCACCCTGTATTACGTGTGTTGATAAGATTGCTGGTTTCCAGCACCTGTAAATGTTCATGTTTGCTCCCATTTATTTTGGCTTTATTGAAGAGTTTTGTTCACTTCCTACTGGAAGTTTATTGATTAAATTCTAAAGATATTTGTGATCGTAGAAGTTCGTTAGTGTGCAGTAACTACTAAAAATGACACTCACCAAGAAAGTCGATAAAAGAAAATTCTGAGATAACTAGTTTAAACGCAGAGCAGTCCATACTATTGAGACAACCTACGTAATATTTATTCATGTATGACTAAAATCTTCTAGTAAACATACTAATTTGTTGTTCAGTTAATTTTAGGCAACCTATACCGTCATACTGTTAACATTTCGCCACTTCCTTTATCAAAGAAGATGCTTCGACAATCAATAACTCATTAAGAAATTATGTCGCAGTATCCCCCAAAATTATGTGCACACCAATGAATGAAATGTAAAATTGTATTGCTAGGCAGATATAATTTCTTTTAAGCAATTACGCATTCATTTTATTCAGCTGGCAGTACTGGCGCACGCTGTATTGCGGTAGTTTGAGTAACGAAGATTTTTGTGAGGTAAGTGATTCATGAAAGGTATGGGCCATTCTTTTGTAGGGATTTTTGAAAGTCAGATTGCGTTGCGCTAAAAATATTGTGTGTCAGTTTAGTGTTGATCAGAATAGGTAAAGAGCGAAATGTCTGAGTACGTTCAGTTCTGCTCAGCTGTTTGAAAATCAAATAATGTAACAGGTTTATC
Organism: Schistocerca nitens; assembly: GCF_023898315.1. Lineage (NCBI taxonomy): Eukaryota > Metazoa > Arthropoda > Insecta > Orthoptera > Acrididae > Schistocerca > Schistocerca nitens. The sequence goes on from NC_064623.1 coordinate 171,625,979, forward strand.
AGCACGCACATTCATAAATTTTTCTAAGGGGACGTTTCAACATGTGTGCCTCTTCATTCTTCAACACTCAGATTTGTTTGGCCAGACTGGAAGGACCTGCACCACATAACCGGTGTTTCATATGATAGTGTATTGTTGCGGTGCGCATCTACCAACTCACCAAATATTGCTGCTCACTAATATTTAAAGGGGTTCAACAAAATAACTTCAGATCACAGACTTATTCACAGCATCCATTACAATTTCAGTCGCAGTTATATACACATGCTGCAGACGGCATACAACACCAACAAATGGCGCTAGAGTCTCATTTTACCCAACATCCTCCCCATCCTGGTCTGTCTCGAGGGAGATGACCATCTTAGCTGATTGACAAATGTTTGTGCCATCCAGTTGCTGCAGAATGAGGCTTCTTATTTTATCATATCAGCTGCGCCACACCTCTTGTACCACTGCTTTCTTCCTCATGGTCTTCTTCTTCACCTCATGGTAGCTTCTTAGCAGCAGGAGGAGTTTATTTTTCCACCTATGACAAAGGTCTTGCATCAAATTGTGATATGACAAACATTGTTATATGAAATAGTTAATGTTCTTCCACTATAATGATCGTATGCAATAGTATTTTATCTATTGGACATTCGTATCAATAAGTGGACGGTCCTTCATTTGCACATGTAGGCTCGATATTAATTTATTGTCGTATTATTGACTAGTTGCCTGATAAACGATGGGACGTAGCTCTCTGTGGTGAGCGCCTCCTATGGTACACGGGGTGCAGCATTCTTGATGACCGTGCGCCCGGTATAACAGAGGTAGTGAAGGAGGACATACGGTGCCATGTGTAATTTTACCTATGTTCGAAACAGGTTTGAGTCTGTCGAAGTAATTTTATTGTCAGAAAGAGACGAGATTTGTTTGGAAGGTAGGAGACGAGATACTGGCAGAAGTGAAGCTGTGAGGACGGGGCGTGAGTCGTGCTTCGGTAGCTCAGTTGGTAGAGCACTTGCCCGCGAAATGCAAACGTCCCGAGTTCGAGTCTCGGTCGGGCACACAGTTTTAATCTGCCAGGAAGTTTAATTTTATTGTTCTTGACACAGCCGCTGGGCTAACACATTTTTCATTTATTAGTGTGTATATAACAAATATGTTTTCACTTGCGTAATTTTGAAGTTTGTGTGTTGACTGTATCATTGGTCTAGATGTTATTTTGATAATTTTTTATGACTTCTGAAGAAGGCTGTATTATGAGGGTAATCCCAAAAGTAAGGTCTCCTATTTTTTTATAAGTACATAGACCTGTTTATTTCTGCAATGGTTTATATCAGTTTAAACATTTAGCTATTTTTCGACATAATCACCATTTCTGTCGATGCATTTTTGTAGACGCTGTGGCAGTTTTTGTATGCCCATGTCATACCAGCTCGCCGCCATGCTGTTCAGAATCTGAATCGCTGGGACCACAATTAACGCTGACAGGTACTGTGAGACTATGAAAAAACTCAAACGAGCAATTCAGAACCGGAAAATAGGAATGTTGAGCAAGGGCGTACACATTCTCTGTGACAACGCTCGCCCACACATCGCTCGGCAAACCGTTGCTCTCCTGCAACAGTTTGTAATGGTACTTGAATTACGTAACCATTACGACACCTCACCTCAACCTCTCGATACCAGCAATATTCTACTGTGTTTCTGTAAAATAGTTAACATATTTCTGTGACAGTCATATTTGATTTCATTAATGTAGAGGTACTTCGATACATCGATATGTATATATTGCAATGATATTATTCTTATGTGTATTCTTTCTTTTGTCACTATGGTCTTTGACGTACTTGTAACCCTTATTTTGGGGCGCGTAAGCGATTATTATAGAGTCAAGCTTTGGTCGTCATGTGAAAAAGACGCAAATTGTAGTCAGTTTATGAAATGTTAACTTTAACAGTGAGGAAGATATTTTCAAGTAAGTTTTATATTGTGAAGTGATGTTTTGAAACGAGTTACGTGATATTGCAAGAAAAGTAATAAAAAAGAAGTGTAACTTAAATTCGGAGTGCTGATTAATTTTTTACAACACCATTGTCCCAACTTGCGAAAGTTTAATCTTCAAGAATGGTTTATGAAACACATCTATAAAACTTTTGAATATTGCAGAATAACACCTAGGCCTCTTTGCATCCGAACTTGGAATCATCACTACCCAGATTTTCGATGATTGAGCCACGAGTTCACAACGAGACCAGCGTGGGAAACACGAAAAGATGAGTGCCTAGTTTATCCATTATTTCAAGAAATGACTTTATTAACTGTGCTCTAATGACACCTGCAACATTATATAACTTTGTTGTTGCCAGAAAATGCAATATTTTGCAGCGTGAGCAACACTACAATCATAATTAATTTTTGGCCTTTGTTGTGGTCGGGTTGTTAGAAGTTTCAGAGGAACATAATCACCTACCCACCCTATAGTCCTGACTATAGCAGCTCTGCGTTTGTCCAATGTACTGTACACCACATTCGCAGGCAATGCTGTATATACCAGGTGTGTTGAGCTTGAGTGGGTCTTTAGCTGAGCCCATATCAGCCAAAATCGGGAGGCTACTGAGAAAATCAAACATAAATACCGTCTTCCGACCACCGCCGAAGACGAAAGGGCTGCTGGGCTCAGCTAAAGACCCACTCAAACTCAGCACACCTGGTATATACAGCATTGCGTGCGAATGTGGTGTACAGTACATTGGACAAACGCAGCGCTGCATCTCGAAAAGGTGCGAGGAACACACCAGGCACGTCCGACTTGGACAGATAGAGGAATCTGCTATAGCTGAACATAGCATCAAAGGAAACCACTCCTTTCATTTCGAGAACACCAGGGTGCTCTGCCGAGCTGGGAGCTATTGGGACAGCGTCATCAAAGGATCAATAGAAATACGGGTCCACGAGAATCTTGTGAACAGGGACGAAGGTTACCAACTGAGCGCGGCCTGGAATCCAGCATTAGCCGCAATACGCCAGGAACGCACCAAGGGCCGTCCAGCTCACGAGACGCGACCGGAATGCTCTGACGGAGACACGAACGGCGCATCCGCTTCCCCCTCCACGCCGCCCGCCGGCTCCTCTGGACCCAGCCTCCCGCGGCCACGTGGTGGGGGGCTCGCCGCAGGTATAAAGGGACAGAAGATGACGAGTATGTCACTCGTCGAAACGTCGCAGTTTGAAGACACCGGCACCCGGCTGGAAGCCCGAGAACTCTTCGCCAGCTGTATACGCCGGGAAAGCATACATTGACCCTATGAATTTCTAACATCCTTTTAAAAAATTGTAATATTTTTTAATTGTCTTTATCGTAAAAGTACATTACTCTACAACCTGTTATTAGTTTCAGTTCGTAATTGGCCAACCTCCGATCCGTAAAATTAACAAGAAACAGATAACTGCTTTAGGTTAAACTTATTTCAAAGTAATTAACGTTAGATGGTAATAAAATACCCATTCTGGTAGAGACTATGTCTACCTACACTGCAGGCTGAATGTATATCTTGGCACTACATAACTAAGCGGAAAATGTAATAACCATTTTATGACATTTTAAAAATAGGCAAAAAAAAGAAACACACCCTGTGTTCACTAATGAGGCAGGTTACAACACACTGTTCGTTACACCAACCAAGTTACAGGGTGCGCTGTAAACCTATGGCAAAAACGAAAATTATTATTTCGTTAACAATAAAGACAACAGACCAGTTTAAAATCATAAATTAATTTCAAAAGACATGAACATCGGAAATGTAAAACGTAAGGAAACATACCAAGTGGTTATAATTATAGGGCACTACTGGTATGAGCTGTAATTATCATGTGGCAGTCAAACTCAATAGATACACTAATGTGTTACTGTGGAACATATTTATACTGGGAAAAAATTAGTTCCAATTTTGGCCAATAGGTGCATATCTGGTGCTGTGAATGTACACTACTGGCCATTAAAATTGCTACAGCACGAAGATGACGTGCTACAGACGCGAAATTTAACCGACAGGAAGAAGACGCTGTGATATGCAAATGATTAGCTTCTCAGAGCATTCACACAAGGTTGGCGCCGGTGGCGACACCTGCAACGTGCTGACATGAGGAAAATTTCCAAATGATTTCTTATACACAAACAGCAGTTGACCGGCGTTGCCTGGTGAAACGTTGTTGTGATGCCTCGTGTAAGGAGGAGAAATGCGTACCATTACGTTTCCGACTTTGATAAAGGTCAGTTTGTAGCCTATCGCGATTGCGGTTTATCGTATCGTGACATTGCTGCTCGCGTTGGTCGAGATCCAATGACTGTTAGCAGAATATTGAATCGGGGGGTTGAGGAGGTTAATACGGAACGCCGTGCTGGATCCCAGCGGCCTCGTATCACTAGCAGTCGAGATGACAGGCATCTTATCCGCATGGCTGTAGCGGATCGTGCAGCCACCTCTCGATCCCTGAGTCAACAGATGGGGACGTATGCAAGACAACAACCATCTGCACGAACAGTTCGACGTCGTTTGCAGCAGCACGGACTATCAGCTCGGAGACCATGGCAGCGGTTTCCCTTGACGCTGCATCACAGACAGGAGCGCCTGCGATGGTGTACTCAACGACGACGAACCTGGGTGCACGAATGGCAAAACGTCATTTTTTCGGATGAATCCAGGTTCTGTTTACAGCATCATGATGGTCGCATCCGTGTTTGGCGACATCGCGGTGAACGCACATTGGAAGCGTGTATTCGTCATCGCCATACTGTTGTATCACCCGGCGTGATGGTATGGGGTGCCATTGGTTACACGTCTCGGTCACCTCTTATTCGCACTGACGGCACTTTGAACAGTGGACGTTACATTTCAGATATGTTACGACCCGTGGCTCTACTCTTCATTCGATCCCTGCGAAACCCTACATTTCAGCAGTATAAGGCACGACCGCATACTGCAGGTCCTGTACAGGCCTTTCTGGATACAGAAAATGTTCGACTACTGCCCTGGTCAGCACATTCTCCAGATCTATCACCAATTGCAAACGTCTGGTCAATGGTGGTCGAGCAACTGGCTCGCCACAATACGCGAGTCACTACTCTTGATGAACTGTGGTATCGTGTTGAAGCTGCATGAGCAGCTGTACCTGTACACGCCATTCAAGCTCTGTTTGACTCAATGCCGAGGCATATGAAGGCCGTTATTACGGCCCGAGGTGGTTGTTCTGGGTATTGATTTGTCAGGATCTATGCACCCAAATTGCGTAAAAATGTAATCACATGTCAGTTCTAGTATAATATATTTGTCCACTGAATACCCGTTTATCATCTGTATTTCTTCTTGGTGCAGCAATTTTAATGGCCAGTAGTGAAAAAAAAAGACGTATAGAAATATTCCCATATGTAAGAGATTGGGAACAGAACGTGTGCAGGAAATGTCAAACAAGTGAGAAAGTCAATGTTGATTTGATTGTAAACAGTCGCTTACACTGTTTGTTCAGTATGAATGAAACGTATTCAAACTTGTGAATATAAGCAACCATCTGCTTTATAAGGGAAAGACGACTCATTTTCACTATCGTCATTACCTTGTACATATGGTAGTTGTTCATATTCGCAAATGTGATCACATTTCATGTTTATCATAATGGCTGTAGTCGCCACAGTTTTTGTAGCTTCGGACATGTATGCAGGTTCGAAGGAACATTCCATCGTTCTTTTCATCAACATAGGCACTGCAATATCGTATTGTTCAATATGAGCACCAGAGACATCGAACAGATGCAGCATCTGCTAAACGACGACATCAACAATTGCTCACAACAGTTCAAATCAACTGAGGTCATCAGTCCCCTAGACGTAGAACGTGTCTTCCCTGATCGATGGTTTGGACGAGAGGTTCCAGTTGCATGGCCTGTTCGTTCACCGGATCTGGACCCGTGTGATAGTTATGGTGTGACGTCAAAAGTACCGTGTATGCAGAGCCCATTCCAGATGTAGAGACACTGGAGCAGTGTATTCGTGCTGCCTTTGACACTGTTCGGATGCTGCCTGGCCGATGTGAAAGTGTGAGGCAGAACATGCTACGGCGCGTACACGCGTACTCTGAAGTACATGGAAACCTTCTTCAGCGTACTGTTACCCTGGCTGCATGGTACAGCGCATATTAGAGCGCAGTCTCTGTAACAATGCATGATTGAATAAATGGTCTCTAGCATGGAAAACGCATATCCGGACATAAGTTCATTATATCTCTTTTGTTCGCTATCCTCTCATCGATCAGTCGCTGTAGTTTGTACACGGAGGAAAAAAATCACCTTGTATAGTGCTTTGCAGCCGAAAGAATGGGGAATCCTGAGTAAAACCAACTTGGTTCCAGAAAAAAAATGTTGCACTACATCGTACATTTATTCATGTCGTCACTGGATTACGTACTGTAAGCACCTTGCTTCTCCTTATTTGACCTTTAAAGTTGAATTCCGCTCCTGTAGGTTTCCTGTCTGTCCTTACGTAATTTTGCAAACAATTCCGTTTCTCAGCTTTAACATTTTGGCTGCACTTTCCGTCGCCCTCTCAGCAGGCACGATCAATCCCTTATCTTTCTCATTATCAACAAATTTAATCACGTTAAATGACTGCGAGGACATTTACCCCACTCGCTATGCTTGCACTGCGACATAACAACGAGCAGTACTTCAACCGGAGAGGGACTGTACTTAGACAGGCGACCAAGTTAGTTCCTGCTACTGCTGCGTTGCCCCTTCGCATTGTCGGGTAATATACGAAAAATGCAAACCACAATACAAACGGTCAATTTTGAAACTAATTACGTCTTCTATTCCGCTCCCTGTTACATTGTTTGTTGTTTCTACCTGACCTAATAGTTCCCTAGATGTATCTGTCCATTGCTTGCTGATGAACACACAGTTCTTGTATAGTATTATTTTGAACGTCTGTCTCTAACTGTCATTCGTCTAAGCTGATAATGCGCAAGCTACCTGCACACTTTTCATTTCAGATTCACTAGGAGAAACGTTTCGAAATCTACAGTATGTACCGAGAACGTCCTAGGATGTTTCTGCTTAGGTGTTCATTTCTTTTGCTATCCATCTAGTGATTTTTTTATGTGACCTAAAAGACAAAAATGACGCCAAGAACTCCTATGTCTTCGTTGTTACTTAACACAATTTGATTTTCACTGTGTCGATTGTGCATCATTTTTGTTTTATTATAACTGATTTTTCAGGTTCCCTTTGAGCTTGCTTTGGTTACTTCTTGAAGATTCATTGTTCTGTATAAATTACGTTACAAAATGGTAATTCCGTATTTATTCCGCCGAAAGATGTTGGCTTTAGAAGTGGCTGGAGGAAAACAAGGTCATTTGAAAGTTGAAAGGACGTAGAAATTGTTGTAGACCACTTGGACATGTGTTTTCCAAGTGTTTGTATTGCTCTTGCGTGACCAGCCGGTTGCAGGCGTTTACGTAACACTATATTTCAGCAGCTTACCTTGTAAGGTGGTTATCTCATTTTGGTTTTTGTATGTTATCGATGTGCACGTGAGGAGAGAGAGCAAGCTACGTTACTGTTGAACAGTCTTTGGTCTTGTAGTGGCACAGTCTTTGCCTCTGCGCCGTCTGATACATTCTGAGTTGAATTGTGGTAGGTGATGGACGTATTTAGTAGTGCTGTGTTGAATTATATCTGTTAGCTAAAAAAAACATGTACTGTAAAAGACAGCAAGGATGAGTATGATATATATTGGACAGCGAAAGGAATAGCTCAGAGCTGAGAGAAGGGCCACCACACTTCTCTGAGTCATGCATTAACACATTAACTGATTAAACTGTTTGATTTTTATAGAAATTCTCTGTTAACATTGTACCCTCTTTAAATTATTGTTTGCTTTGAAACTTCCTGGCAGATTAAAACTGTGTGCCCGACCGAGATTCGAACTCGGGACCTTTGCCTTTCGCGGGCAAGTGCTCTACCATCTGAGCTACCGAAGCACGACTCACGCCCGGTCCTCACAGCATTACTTTTGCCAGTATCTCGTCTCCTACCTTCCAAACTTTACAGAAGCTCTCCTGCGAACCTAGCAGAACTAGCACTCCTGAAAGAAAGGATACTACGGAGACATGGCTTAGCCACAGCCTGGGGGATGTTTACAGAATGAGATTTTCACTCTGCAGCGGAGTGTGCGCTGATATGAAACTTCCTGGCAGATTAAAACTGTGTGCCCGACCGAGACTCGAACTCGGGACCTTTGCCTTTCGCGGGGAAGTGCTCTACCATCTGAGCTACCGACGCACGACTCACGCCCGGTCCTCACAGCATTACTTCTGCCAGTATCTCGTCTCCTACCTTCCAAACTTTACAGAAGCTCTCCTGCGAACCTAGCAGAACTAGCACTCCTGAAAGAAAGGATCCTGCGGAGACATGGCTTAGCCACAGCCTGGGGGATGTTTCCAGAATGAGATTTTCACTCTGCAGCGGAGTGTGCGCTGATATGAAACTTCCTGGCAGATTAAAACTGTGTGCCCGACCGAGACTCGAACTCGGGACCTTTGCCTTTCGCGGGCAAGTGCTCTACCATCTGAGCTACCGAAGCACGACTCACGCCCGGTCCTCACAGCTTTACTTCTGCCAGTATCTCGTCTCCTACATTCCAAACTTTGCTTTGTTAAGCGTAGAATTGTTCAGACTAATGTTATAAGTGAAGATTAGGCTAATTCTTACTCTATCTTTCTGAACACATACTTCATTCTAAAATTTTGGTCTTGGAATAATCATTTCTTAGAAATAGTTACTATCCCCATCCCGCTGTTCAAAGAAGGTTTGTCATTACCAATTACCACTTTGGATCATATGGTATGCAAAAGTTTGAGTACTGTTAGGAAATTTTATTTAAAAATACCCGCTGCCTGCTTGCAGTTTTGCTTTCAAGAAATCTGTAACGATTTTGTCAAGACGCGAGGTAACTAAAAATTTTGATTCGGGCTAGATAGTTGCATTACTTTCGTTACGTATTTAATGTAAAGACAAGTTACATTCAGATCAGTTACAATTCAGTTTAAGTTAGGTTCTGTTTAGTCAAAGGTTAGCATCATACAAGTCTATGTGGGACTTAGTTTTGTAACACGTAGATTTTTGTAGAGTGGGATGTAAAGTTAGGCTAAATTTCATACAGAAACGAATATGGTGAGGAAGTTAAAACCGTACTGGCCTGTCGTATTTCGTAAACGGCTGCACGCGTCTGGAAACACGTGGGCAATACGAGCGGTTGGCTCGCCAGGAAAGCTTATGACTATACGTTTGTTTCCCAGTTGTCGGATGGTGTAAGTGGAACTGAAACTTTATCGGATGTCCTGTGGTTTTCTTCTTACCATAGGGCGGGGAAACGGTGGTTACTATCTCGGGTTTGCCACAAAATAGTGGACCCCTGCAATGCTTAGAATAGAGCGCTGACTTCACAATTACTAGATACATCATCTCTCTCTTTACCGAAATACGTATGGATGTACACTGGTCACTAAAATTAAAGCAACAAATCAATTTCCCCGTCCTGTGTCTAATTCACCACATAATCATACAAACTGTCAACAGATGTTCGTACGATCGTATTCTATGGCAGTTCTGTCAACGGACAACCACACCAACAATGATGCCAGGGAATCTATCAAACGGAGTTGTGTTTGCCGGGTAGTCCCACATCCACAATCGCTGACAACAGTCACAGTTAGCAGTTGATGGTTGTAGTGATGACACATTATTTGCGTATCCAGCAGTGCTGGAAACTGATGGGTTATACATGGGGATGAAATAAACCTGTACCGCATCAAAAACAGCCTGAAGATGACGCAATGAAGCGTTGAAACTGATAGCGACGAAATAAAATAAAATCATAAGGACGGTTGAAGGTGTTTTCATTTTCTGTCACGATAGTAAACGGCCGTCGTCCCAGAGACCTCCTGCTAAAAGGATGGGCATACAAAAACAGTCACAGACGGTGCAGTGTGGCACAAAGAAGACGCCTACCAGACTCTCTGCTTTGAGGGTCATAGAAGAAACGGAAGCAGCACAGTCGCAAACTTATGTGGCTGGATGGCTAAATTTAAACCATTCTGTTGTTTCTTGGATGTGGCGATGGGTTATAGAGACCGAAACTGTATCCCAAAGACCAGGGCAAGGCCTACCACTTGAGGCATCAGAAAGAGAAGGCCGTTACTTGAATGTTAGACCATGATGGTACACTTCAATATTGCACGGCAACTGCCATATGACCTCGCAGCATCCATTGGATATGATGTATCGAGGCAAACTGTGTACACAAGGCTTCGGCAATCTGGGTTTTATTGTCAGAGACCTGCTCTGTGTATACCGATGCCGCCGCTTCGCAGAGGGGAACGTCTGGAGAGGAGTCGTCAATATACCGCCTGGACGGTCGAATAGCGGGGCAATGTTCTTTACACAGAATATACAATGTTCAGTTCACATAATATGCAAAAAAACTGGTGATTTCTCAAACTGAGGAACAATCAAGAATGGGGTGCCGCAAGGTTCGGTCTTGGGTCCTCTGCTGTTCTTAATATACAGGGTGATTCAAAAAGAATACCACAACTTTAGGAATTTAAAACTCTGCAACGACAAAAGGCAGAGCTAAGCACTATCTGTCGGCGAATTAAGGGAGCTATAAAGTTTCATTTAGTTGTACATTTGTTCGCTTGAGGCGCTGTTGACTAGGCGTCAGCGTCAGTTGATGCTAAGATGGCGACCGCTCAACAGAAAGCTTTTTGTGTTACTGAGTACGGCAGAAGTGAATCGACGACAGTTGTTCAGCGTGCATTTCGAACGAAGTATGGTGTTAAACCTCCTGATAGGTGGTGTATTAAACGTTGGTATAAACAGTTTACAGAGAATGGGTGTTTGTGCAAAGGGAAAAGTTCTGGACGGCCGAGAACGAGTGATGAAAATGTAGCACGCATCCAGCAAGCATTTGTTCGCAGCCCAGGAAAATCGACTCGCAGAGCTAGCAGAGAGCTGCAAATTCCACAATCAACTGTATGGAGAGTCCTACGAAAAAGGTTAGTTATGAAACCTTATCGTCTGAAATTGGTTCAAGCACTGTCTGTTGCTGATAAGATTAAAAGAATCGATTTCTGTGATTTTATCCTTGCTCAAATGGAAACAGATGAATCTTTCGTTTCAAAGATTGTGTTTAGTGATGAAGCAACTTTCCACACTAACGGGAAAGTCAACCGTCACAATGTCTGTATATGGGGCACTGAGAATCTGCGGGAAACAACTCAGTATGAACATGACTCGCCTAAGGTGAACGTTTTCTGTGCCATTTCAGCCACCTCTCCCAGCCACCATTGATGATTTGAAACGAGAAATAACAGCAGCTATCCAAACTGTTACGCCTGATATGCTACAGAGAGTGTGGAACGAGTTGGAGTATCGGGTTGATATTGCTCGAGTGTCTGGAGGGGGCCATATTGGACATCTCTAAACTTGTTTTTGAGTGAAAAAAACCTTTTTAAATACTCTTTGTAATGATGTATAACAGAAGGTTATATTATGTTTCTTTCATTAAATACACATTTTTAAAGTTGTGGTATTCATTTTGAATCACCCTGTATATTATTGACTTGCCATTCTATATTCACGAAGATGAAAAGCTGGTTCTTTTTGCCGATGATACAAGTATAGCTATCACACCCGACAGACAAGAATTAACTGGTGAAATTGTAAACGATGTTTTCCAGAAAATCATTAAGTGGTTCTCTGCAAATGGGCTCTCATTAAACTTTGACAAAACACAGTATATACAGTTCCACACAGTAAATGGAATGACATCATTAATATAGACTTCGATCAGAAATCGGTAGCTACGGTAGAATATTCAAAATTTCTAGGTGTATGCGTTGATGAGGGGTTGAACTGGAAAAAACACACTGAGGATCTGCTGATACGTTTGAGTTCAGCTACTTATGCTATTAGGGTCATTGCAAATTTTGGCGATATACATCTGAGTAAATTAGCTTACCATGCCTCTTTTCATTCTCTGCTTTCGTATGGCATCATATTCTGGGGTAACTCATCATTGAGTAAAAGAGTGTTCATTGCACAAAAGCGTGTAATCAGAATAATTGCTGGAGCTCATCCAAGATCCTCCTGTAGACTCTTATTTAAAGAGCTAGAAATCTTCACTGTAGCCTCACAATATATACACTCCTGGAAATGGAAAAAAGAACACATTGACACCGGTGTGTCAGACCCACCATACTTGCTCCGGACACTGCGAGAGGGCTGTACAAGCAATGATCACACGCACGGCACAGCGGACACACCAGGAACCGCGGTGTTGGCCGTCGAATGGCGCTAGCTGCGCAGCATTTGTGCACCGCCGCCGTCAGTGTCAGCCGGTTTGCCGTGGCATACGGAGCTCCATCGCAGTCTTTAACACTGGTAGCATGCCGCGACAGCGTGGACGTGAACCGTATGTGCAGTTGACGGACTTTGAGCGAGGGCGTATAGTGGGCATGCGGGAGGCCGGGTGGACGTACCGCCGAATTGCTCAACACGTGGGGCGTGAGGTCTCCACAGTACATCGATGTTGTCGCCAGTGGTCGGCGGAAGGTGCACGTGCCCGTCGACCTGGGACCGGACCGCAGCGACGCACGGATGCACGCCAAGACCGTAGGATCCTACGCAGTGCCGTAGGGGACCGCACCGCCACTTCCCAGCAAATTAGGGACACTGTTGCTCCTGGGGTATCGGCGAGGACCATTCGCAACCGTCTCCATGAAGCTGGGCTACGGTCCCGCACACCGTTAGGCCGTCTTCCGCTCACGCCCCAACATCGTGCAGCCCGCCTCCAGTGGTGTCGCGACAGGCGTGAATGGAGGGACGAATGGAGACGTGTCGTCTTCAGCGATGAGAGTCGCTTCTGCCTTGGTGCCAATGATGGTCGTATGCGTGTTTGGCGCCGTGCAGGTGAGCGCCACAATCAGGACTGCATACGACCGAGGCACACAGGGCCAACACCCGGCATCATGGTGTGGGGAGTGGCCGTACACCACTGGTGATCGTCGAGGGGACACTGAATAGTGCACGGTACATCCAAACCGTCATCGAACCCATCGTTCTACCATTCCTAGACCGGCAAGGGAACTTGCTGTTCCAACAGGACAATGCACGTCCGCATGTATCCCGTGCCACCCAACGTGCTCTAGAAGGTGTAAGTCAACTACCCTGGCCAGCAAGATCTCCGGATCTGTCCCCCATTGAGCATGTTTGTGACTGGATGAAGCGTCGTCTGACGCGGTCTGCACGTCCAGCACGAACGCTGGTCCAACTGAGGCGCCAGGTGGAAATGGCATGGCAAGCCGTTCCACAGGACTACATCCAGCATCTCTACGATCGTCTCCATGGGAGAATAGCAGCCTTCATTGCTGCGAAAGGTGGATATACACTGTACTAGTGCCGACATTGTGCATGCTCTGTTGCCTGTGTCTATGTGCCTGTGGTTCTGTCAGTGTGATCATGTGATGTATCTGACCCCAGGAATGTGTCAATAAAGTTTCCCCTTTCTGGGACAATGAATTCACGGTGTTCTTATTTCAATTTCCAGGAGTGTATATTCACTTATGAAATTTGTTTTTAAGAATCCGAACGAATTCAAAAGTAATAGCAGTGTACATGGCTACAACACTAGGAGAAAGGATGATCTTCACTACTCAAGGTTAATTCTAACTTTGGCTCAGAAGGGGGTAAATTATGCTGCCACAAAAGTCTTTGGTCACTTAGGTAATAGCATCAAAAGTCTGACAGATAGCCATACAACATTTAAAAGGAAATTAAAAGAATTTCTTAATGGAAACTCCTTCTACTCATTAGATGCATTTTTGGATATAGTAAGTGGGTAATTTCCAAACCCTCACAAAAAAAAATTAAAAATATTGAGTGTCATGTAATATTTTGTCTAATGTAATATCTTGTATAGACACCTTTTATTAACCTGACACGTTCCACATCATTACGACGTGTCGTATTCCTGATCTATGGAACAAGTACTAATCTAATCTAATCTAATCAGAAGTGCCCCGATTTGGTCTAGAGAGTGATTTTCGATGAATCTCATCTGGAGGTAATGTGGATCATGGTTTCTGGACTCAGACATTGTGGAAAGAGATTGATATCGATGAGGATCCGCAATAGCGTGGGCAGAGATTATGTTGACCTTTATGAAATTGTACGGGTGTGTTGGCGAGGTTTAACTGCTTTCAGTTCTTGGCACCTCATGTGCCGTTGTTGCGAGGTGCTGTTTGCCCAGACTTCCTATTGATGGACGATAATGCTTCTAACAACCCTACCACAACAAAGGTCAAAAATTTATTATGATAGTAGTGTTGCTCACGCTGCTAAATATTGCATTTTCGGGCAATAACAAAGTTATATTATGTGGCAGGTGTCATTAGAGCACAGCTAATAAAGTCATTTCATGAAATAATGGATAAACTAGGCACTCATCTTTTCGTGTTTCCCACGCTGGTCTCGTTGTGAACTCATGGCTCAATCGTCGAAAATCTAGGTAGTGATGATTCCAAGCTCGGATGCAAAGAGGCCTAGGTGTTATTCTGCGATGTCAAAAGTTTCATAAACCATTCTTGAAGATTAAACTTTTGCAAGTTAGCACAATGGTGATGAAAAAAGTAACCAGCACTCCGAATTTAAGTTACACTTCTTTTTTATTACTTTTGTGCAATACCACGTAACACACAAAACATCACTTCACATTATAAAACATACTTGAAAATATCTTCCTCACTGTTGAAGTTCACATTTTATAAACTGACTACAATTTGCGTCTTTTCAACATGACGACCAAGACTTGACACTCTAATAACCGCTTACGCGCCCAAAAATCAGAGTTACCAGGACGTCAAAGATCATAGTGACAAAAGAAAGAATTCACATATATCATTGCAATATAAACATATTGATGTATCAAAGTACCTCTACATTAATGAAATCGCCGGCCGAAGTGGCCGTGCGGTTAAAGGCGCTGCAGTCTGGAACCGCGAGACCGCTACGGTCGCAGGTTCGAATCCTGCCTCGGGCATGGATGTTTGTGATGTCCTTAGGTTAGTTAGGTTTAACTAGTTCTAAGTTCTAGGGGACTAATGACCTCAGCAGTTGAGTTCCATAGTGCTCAGAGCCATTTGAACCAAGCCATTAATGAAATCAAATCTGAATGTTGTCTCAGAAATATGTTAACTACTTTACAGAAACACAGTAGAATATTGCTGGTATCGAGAAGTTGAGGTGAGGTGCCGTTATGGTTATGTAATTCAAGTACCATTACATGCTCGACGTCATAGAGCACGGCTGTTTGATGTTTTCTGTGAAACCGAATATACGACACTCATAGCGTGGCCTGGTCACTTTCCCCATTTGAATCCCATAGAGCACGTCTGGAATGCACCACGAAGACAAATTGCGTTACGTCACCATCCACTAGTCACTCTCCAGCCCTTGTAAGCAACTCTGCGGGAAGAATGAGCGCAGCTGCCTCAACACGAGATAGATGACGTCATGTCCCGTCATCCTCTCGAGAAGTTGAGGTGAGGTGCCGTAATGGTTACGTAATTCAAGTACCATTACATGCTACACGTCATAGAGCACGGCTGTTTGATGTTTTCTGTGAAACCGAATACACGACACTCATAGCGTGGCCTGGTCACTCTCCCCATTTGAATCCCATAAAGCACGTCTGGAATGCACCACGAAGACAAATTGCGTCACGTCACCATCCACTAGTCACTCTCCAGCCCTTGTAAGCAACTCTGCGAGAAGAATGAGGGCAGCTGCCTCAACACGAGATAGATGACGTCATGTCCCGTCATCGTCTCGAGAAGTTGAGGTGAGGTGCCGTAATGGTTACGTAATTCAAGTACCATTACATGCTAGACGTCATAGAGCACGGCTGTTTGATGTTTTCTGTGAAACCGAATACACGACACTCATAGCGTGGCCTGGTCACTCTCCCCATTTGAATCCCATAGAGCACGTCTGGAATGCACCACGAAGACAAATTGCGTCACGTCACCATCCACTAATCACTCTCCAGCCCTTGTAAGCAACTCTGCGAGAAGAATGAGGGCAGCTGCCTCAACACGAGATAGATGACGTCATGTCCCGTCATCCTCTCGAGAAGTTGAGGTGAGGTGCCGTAATGGTTACGTAATTCAAGTACCATTACATGCTAGACGTCATAGAGCACGGCTGTTTGATGTTTTCTGTGAAACCGAATACACGACACTCATAGCGTGGCCTGGTCACTCTCCCCATTTGAATCCCATAGAGCACGTCTGGAATGCACCACGAAGACAAATTGCGTCACGTCACCATCCACTAGTCACTCTCCAGCCCTTGTAAGCAACTCTGCGAGAAGAATGAGGGCAGCTGCCTCAACACGAGATAGATGACGTCCCGTCATCGTCTCGAGAAGTTGAGGTGAGGTGCCATAATGGTTACGTAATTCAAGTACCATTACATGCTAGACGTCATAGAGCACGGCTGTTTGATGTTTTCTGTGAAACCGAATACACGACACTCATAGCGTGGCCTGGTCACTCTCCCCATTTGAATCCCATAGAGCACGTCTGGAATGCACCACGAAGACAAATTGCGTCACGTCACCATCCACTAGTCACTCTCCAGCCCTTGTAAGCAACTCTGCGGGAAGAATGAGGGCAGCTGCCTCAACACGAGATAGATGACGTCATGCCCAGTCATCCTCTTGCCTGTACTGCTGCAAGAGTTGGTCACATCCCACACCGAGCACATTTACCAGTTGTCGGAATATGTGTGCAAATCTGTTAAGTTGAAAAAAAAAAAAAAAACGGACAACGTTTTTGTCTATCGTTCCCCATGTTGCTTTTGTTTACGTTCTGTATTCTTTACATTGTTTTTACTTTACTATCAACTGTTTACACTGTTTTGTGGCAAAATAAACGCAACCTTAAAAAAATTTCCGTTTGTTACTTTAATTTTGGAGACCAGTGTAAGTGTCTGTTTATTTGTTACTTATTTGGCAAATGAACTGTATGTATCTAAAGTTCAGTTGAGGAATAAGTAACAAATAAACAGTCACTGCTCCTGTAGATGGTTCGCCTTGACTGTCACTCTAAACCCATTTACTGCTATCCCCCCCCCCTCTCCCCCTGGCTGCTACTTGAGATAGGTCTTCTCAAACAGTTCGGGATGCCCCTGTATCTACGACAACGTACATGTGATGCTTAATGTCAATGGTATGGATAGCAAGTGATATAATCTCATGAGTTCGGACTACACAGAACATACACAGATAATACCATTTAATGCTGATAAAATGATAAAATTCGAAGCAGCGGGATATTTCAACTCTTGAATCAATAGTTCACTAACTGGTAATGCCAGCTGACAGATTTGAACTTTGAAGTAGCTCTTGAGTATGAACGCATCTTTTAAGTGATAGCAATCATTGCCATGACTCACAAATAGCTACAATGGACGTCCAAGTATAAAAGAAATTCCGAACTAATATAAAGATGCAATTATCGATATCTAATTGTAAGCGAAAGAATGATCTAACTGCATCATCCGTCGTTATAGCTTTAACTCGTGATCACTCACACCAGACACACACACACACACACACACACACACACACACACACACACACACACACACACAGAGACACGCAGTTTTAACTAACTTGATAATGTTCAGTTACCTCTTTCGATGGTATGAGGAAGCTGCTTCGCTCCCTGTAATTCATCAGTGTGAGACACATGAAAATAATTTCTACGCCGCACCAATAGATCACTCTCTCACCAGGGTGCAGTGGTTGGTTGGTTGTTTTGGGGAAGGAGACCAGACAGCGAGGTCATTGGTCTCATCGGATTAGGGAAGGACGGGGAAGGAAGTCGGCCGTGCCCTTTGAAAGGAACCATCCCGGCATTTACCTGGAGCGATTTAGGGAAATCACGGAAAACCTAAATCAGGATGGCCGGACGTGGGATTGAACCATCGTCCTCCCGAATGCGAGTCCAGTGTCTAACCACTGAGCCACCTCGGTAGGGTGCAGTGGTGAATTGTCACATATACAGCGTGATTTTTTCCAATGTGTACTAACGCTAGCGACTGATCTATGAGAGGGTACGGAAGAAAAAAGGTCTAATTAACTTATACTCGGAAATCCACGATCTACATATTTTATTACAAATTAATACTTTTTGCTGCTAAACTTCGTCTCTTGTCAAAAAGTACGGTCCTAGGTCAACTGAAAGGAACCTACAATGTTCGATGAGTGAGTTTTCGATTACCAAAATATGTGACAAATCGCTGTTCTTATCAACTGAGTTTATTTAGAAGCATCTGTTTTGTACACAACGAAGGGACCGAAGATATTACTACGTGACATAAACTTCCACTCGGTACCTGTACCAAATCGTTCAAATGGCTCTGAGCACTATGGGACTTAACTTCTGAGGTCATCAGTCCCCTAGAGCTTAGAACTACTTAAACCTAACTAGCCTAAGGACATCACACACATCCATGCCCGAGGCATGATTCGAACCTGCGACCGTAGCGGTCGCGCGGTTCCAGACTGTAGCGCCTAGAACCGCTCGGCCACTTCGGCCGGCGGTACCTGTACCGCTAACTCTGAGAAAGGTGTGCTATCTCATGGTCGGACATTGTGGTTTTCGGAAACAAATGGGAAAAAAGGAACTTTTACGTGATATTTTATTACAAATCAGCACTTTTGGCGTTTTCTCGACTGATATTGCTGCTAAACCTAGTCTCTTGCCAAATATTGCGGTTCTAGGTCACTTGAAAGGAACCTACAATGATCGATGAGTGCGTTTTCGATTATCAAAATATTTGATATAGCATTGACTTAAAAGCTCGACAATGGTTTCCATGTGCCTTAACGTATGCATGAACACACACTAGCACGTTCACATCGGCCACGCTGCATCCGAACAGTGTCTTACGTTATGTGTGCCTGACTGCTTTTTTTTCCTTTAACTAATTTGTGCCTGATTTTATTCTGAGAAGCTCAGTAATGAATGTAAATACCGAAAATGTAAATGTGATTCAAAAAGTACTTGAAGTGAAGTGAAGCGCAGCTGGACAGCAAGAAACTCTTTGGCGCGCAACCCCCGCAACGATAGTATTAGAGAATCTTTGAGTATGGACTCTAAAAAAAAGACAATTGATTTTATTTAAAAAAAGGACTGTTAATCTCTATCCTGTGGAAAAAAGGACGTGTTGCTAGGCCATCGCTCAGAACGTATTGTTACATCTAATGAAAATTGATATTCTAGTGATAAAGCCGAGTGAAGTATGTGTAAGAGTTGCCAAACATTTATGTGTACTAATTTTTTGGAAGAGAGAATAGAAATATCTTGTTTTTGGAAAAGGAGGTGAACTTCATCGTCGTTGCCGTCTATCAATCGACAGAATTTAATTGGATTATATTCTTGTACAATAGTATGGTGCTGAACTCCACTGGCCAATTTTGATGTAGCAGGGCGTGTAGTTTGGAGGAAGTTGGTGTGTCAAGCAATCTCCTTTTCTCACGAGAAGCAGATTGCTGTTTGAACTTACTTACTTGCAACAGTGGTCCCTTAGGTATGAAAAGCTACGAAAACTTGGGCTCAAAGCTATCCGCAATACGGCCAAGTAACTAACTTCCTCCAAATTGCAATACGTCAGCCGGCCGGCGTGGCCGAGCGGTTCTAGGCGCGTCAGTCTGGAACCGCGCGACCGCTAGGGTCGCAGGTTCGAATCCTGCTTCGGGCATGGATGTGTGTGATGTCCTTAGGTTAGTTAGGTTTAAGTAGTTCTAAGTTCTAGGGGACTGATGACCTCAGAATTTAAGCCCCATAGTGCTCAGAGCCATTTGAACCATTTTGCAATACGTCAACAACTGGTGCAGAAGCTGATCATTCAAGGAGGCAGCAACCAAAATTCAGGTACCAGTTACGAATTAAACTAAAAATCTGAATCAAAAATAAATCTCTCTCTCTCCAAAGGCATATATAAATATTTATATTATTAAATAAAAAAGTCATTTTACACTCCTGGAAATGGAAAAAAGAACACATTGACACCGGTGTGTCAGACCCACCATACTTGCTCCGGACACTGCGAGAGGGCTGTACAAGCAATGATCACACGCACGGCACAGCGGACACACCAGGAACCGCGGTGTTGGCCGTCGAATGGCGCTAGCTGCGCAGCATTTGTGCACCGCCGCCGTCAGTGTCAGCCAGTTTGCCGTGGCATACGGAGCTCCATCGCAGTCTTTAACACTGGTAGCATGCCGCGACAGCGTGGACGTGAACCGTATGTGCAGTTGACGGACTTTGAGCGAGGGCGTATAGTGGGCATGCGGGAGGCCGGGTGGACGTACCGCCGAATTGCTCAACACGTGGGGCGTGAGGTTTCCACAGTACATCGATGTTGTCGCCAGTGGTCGGCGGAAGGTGCACGTGCCCGTCGACCTGGGACCGGACCGCAGCGACGCACGGATGCACGCCAAGACCGTAGGATCCTACGCAGTGCCGTAGGGGACCGCACCGCCACTTCCCAGCAAATTAGGGACACTGTTGCTCCTGGGGTATCGGCGAGGACCATTCGCAACCGTCTCCATGAAGCTGGGCTACGGTCCCGCACACCGTTAGGCCGTCTTCCGCTCACGCCCCAACATCGTGCAGCCCGCCTCCAGTGGTGTCGCGGCAGGCGTGAATGGAGGGACGAATGGAGACGTGTCGTCTTCAGCGATGAGAGTCGCTTCTGCCTTGGTGCCAATGATGGTCGTATGCGTGTTTGGCGCCGTGCAGGTGAGCGCCACAATCAGGACTGCATACGACCGAGGCACACAGGGCCAACACCCGGCATCATGGTGCGGGGAGCGATCTCCTACACTGGCCGTACACCACTGGTGATCGTCGAGGGGACACTGAATAGTGCACGGTACATCCAAACCGTCATCGAACCCATCGTTCTACCATTCCTAGAGCGGCAAGGGAACTTGCTGTTCCAACAGGACAATGCACGTCCGCATGTATTCCGTGCCACCCAACGTGCTCTAGAAGGTGTAAGTCAACTACCCTGGCCAGCAAGATCTCCGGATCTGTCCCCCATTGAGCATGTTTGGGACTGGATGAAGCGTCGTCTCACGCGGTCTGCACGTCCAGCACGAACGCTGGTCCAACTGAGGCGCCAGGTGGAAATGGCATGGCAAGCCGTTCCACAGGACTACATCCAGCACCTCTACGATCGTCTCCATGGGAGAATAGCAGCCTTCATTGCTGCGAAAGGTGGATATACACTGTACTAGTGCCGACATTGTGTATGCTCTGTTGCCTGTGTCCATGTGCCTGTGGTTCTGTCAGTGTGATCATGTGATGTATCTGACCCCAGGAATGTGTCAATAAAGTTTCCCCTTCCTGGGACAATGAATTCACGGTGTTCTTATTTCAATTTCCAGGAGTGTATAAAAGGCAGCATGAATACGCCGCTCCGGTGTCTCTACATCTGAAATGGGCTCTGCATACACGAGGCTTTTGACATGGCCCCACAACAAGGAATCGCACGGGCTGAGATCCGGTGAACCAGCAGGCCATGCACTTAGACCCCCTCGTCCGATCCGTCGAGCAGGGAAGACACGTTTGAGATGCGTCCGGACGTTAACGGCGAAGTGGCATGGAGCACCATCATGTGGTAGCCACATAACCCTTCGGATCATCGGTGGCACATCTTCCAGCAGGGAAGGCAAAGTCACCTGCAAGAAAGGCAGATAGTTCCGGCCTGTTAGGCGACGTGGAAGGAAGACTGGTCCCAAAATACGGTAGCGTGTTATCCCGACCAGCACATTCCGGCTGCATCGATGCTCATGATTAGCTGTCACCATACCATGGGGCTTCTGCATACTATCCCACTAATGACTGCTATGGAAGTTGAAGATACCACTCCGCTTAAAGGTGGCCTCATCTGTGAATAGGAAGGGTTACACAAATCCTGGAATCGTGGTTGCCTGGTGAAGAAATCAGTAACCAAAACTGCTCCCAGTGTGGAATGTCTATATCGCTAGTAAGCACTGTACACGCAGTAAGAGATATGGGTAGTAACAGTCGTCATGGAGAATGTTTCACACGGTCGTCTGGCTTTACTGTGCTGGCTGTCCAACTGCCTGGTATTGACAAGGAGGTTGCCTTGCGCAGTGTTAATCACATTTTCATCCATGTCTGGTGTCCGAGCATTTCGGTTACGACCTTCATTGTATCCTACGTTCTGAGACGACCCTGACTCAGACAAACGGCGAAACATTATTGCAAACATCGAATGCTGTGATTGTTTTGTCGACGGGGATAGGTCTCCCGATATAGCCTTGCTGCCCGCTGCCCATTGCCATTTGCCTTACCGTAAGTACAGGATGGCGCACGAAATGTGTAACCATTTTGTTTTTGAATATAAACTTTATTATCAATACAATCTGAAAGGAACATAGACTACAATGAAGAGCCATCCATGGAGATTTGTTCTAACTCAGCACATGCTCACTATGTCCACCATTTCGTTTCCTAACTTCCTTCAAACGAACACTGAAGTCAGTGATTACCGTACGGCACATGTCTTCCGTAATTTCACTGCAAGCTTCAAGAATAAGTCTTCTGAGCTCCATTAAATCACGTGGAAAATTTTTTCCTTTAGGTATCCCCAAAGAAAAAAGTCACATGGATTGAGGTCTGGACTAATTGGGGAGCCAGTTTTGTCCGTCATTGAAGCGACCTGGAAACCTTAGTGAAGTGATCCGCATGTCGAAATGCTCGTGTAAAAATTCCAACACCGTGTTTGCAGTATGTGGCCTTGCTCCATCTTGCATGAAGGGCGTGATGAAGGGCAAGGCAGTAGCAACAAGCTGTGGAATGAAGCTGTTGCGAAGCATGCTCAAATAACGCTCGCTGTTCACAGTTTCTTCAAAGAAAAAGGTCCAATACGTCCGTGACTGGAAATTGCTGCCCACGCTGTAATCCTCGGAGCATAATGTTGTCGTTCATGAAGCACTTGTGGGTTTTCAGTGGCCCAAAAGCGTACATTTTGTTTTTTAACCACACCATCTAAATGAAAATGCGCCTCGTCTGAAAACCAAACGTTGTTGAGAGTTTCTTCCCTATCCTCCACCCATTGAGCAAACAGTAATCTCTGCTGCTTGTGTTCTTCAGTGAGCTTCTGTGCACAGGTCATCTTGTATGGGTACATATGGAGGTCACTTTTAAGAATGCGTTGAACGGAGCGTCTGGATATTCCCAGTTGCACTGCTGCCTTTCTACACGATTTCCCGGCACTTCTCTGTACAGCAACTCGTACCGCTTCAATATTCTCCGGCGAACAAACAGGCTTAGGCAGAGGTCGCTTCGCTTCTAATACTGTTCCTTCCTGTACAAATTTATCGTACAACCTGTCGATGGTCTTCTTGCAAGGGACCCATCGTGTGTTAAACGTCGAAAACGCCTCTGAGTCACAACAAGGCTTTTCGTTTCATGAAGAAGTAACACAACTGCCGATTGTTGCTGTGTCGTCAGTCTTCCATTGTCAGTCATTGCTGTTTACTAGTGTCCTAGCGGCAGTATCGTGATTACACGTCATTTCGTAACTCATTTGTTTTTCCAAGCTCTGCTGGTACTGCTGTAGAGATCCCAGCGGGATATCTAATGTGCGTCGTAAATTGTGGAAGAAACAGTTGGTAACACATTTCGTGCGCCACCCTGTACACATCAGTCGGCAAGCTCTCTATTCGAATACGGAACCATTGTGTACAACGCTGTTATCATATCCACAACAAGGTGAGTGAGCAAGAGAAGTGAATCGGACACAACATTACCAATTACAATGGCAGGAGACGGCGCTAGAGCATGACGTATGAGGAACAGCACCACTCTCTAGGAGAACAACACGCATACTGTGACTATGGATGCATGGATTCCGCGCGTGTTAGACCGCAGTAACATGGTATGATTGCACCAATAGTCGCTAGCATCATGCATTTCCGGACATAATTTCATTTGACCTTTCCGTTCTGTATCTTCCCACTGATCAATCCATAGCGTTTGTACACGGTGGGAAAAATTACCCCTGTAAATATCGGAGTTTGTTAAATTGTCCATTGACAACAAGAACAATATTACAATCGTGTAGAAATCACAGATTCTTCTACGCAACCAGATCATTTGCAACCCCAGTCTTAAAGCGGAGCGGTCACTCAATGATAGTGGTTCTTCGTGAGTCAAAAATTAATGTTGAAGACCCACCTTAATTTCATACATGTATTGAGTAATTTCTTACAGGATTCTCCATATGAAACCAGTTTGGTAGGTACTCAGAGTGCGCACAGGATAAAGTTATGATTGTGGATGGGGCCATACACAGTTACTGTGAGTTGCACAATCAAACACACAACTTTATTTTTCTAAGAACTACTCATTTACACATTGTTTTAAAAGATCACAACTAAACAATACGGTTGAAGGCCTAGTTATAGAACTTGAGACGCTTTCTGGGCTGAAAGCCCAAAGCCACACCAAAAACAACGACTGAAGGCTTGGCGTAGAATCAAAAGCAAATAAAAATCGAAGGTAAATTTCTTTTTCCTTTTAAAAGAAAAAAATGCAATTGAAAACAACTAGCGGCTGAAGGCCTACACTACACGTCTGAAGGACAACTATAATTAAAACACATTAATAAACAATTTTTTCAACCAAGAACCGGCCGGGTTGGCCGAGCGGTTCTAGGCGCTACAGTCTGGAACCGCGCGACGGCTACGGTCGCAGGTTCGAATCCTGCCTCGGGCATGGATGTGTGTGATGTCCTTGGGTTGGTTAGGTTTAAGTAGTTCTAAGTTCTAGGGGACTGATGACCTTAGAAGTTAAGTCCCCTAGTGCTCAGAGCCATTTTCAACCAAGAAATTTCTTTTTAAATTTACGACAGAACTGCCGAAAGCCTAACTAACGAAATATTAACTTATTGCACGGCAGAAGGACACAAACAAATTTGAAACAACGACTGAAGGCCTGAACAACAAGTCAGACAAACAATTTAAAATAAACCCCTTACTTCTTATTAAAAAAATTTCTTTTAAAGAATACACACGGCTGAAGGCCTTATTAAAAGGGGTTCACGTAAATCCTCGGTTGAAGGTCACACAAAACACATCAAACAACTATCGGTTTACGGCGTGGATTACAAACAATTTCAGATAGAACTAATTTTAAGGAAATTTTTTATAACAACCAAAATTTTAATCTAACACGGCTGAAAGCCGTTATACAAAATTTAAAAAGAGCTGTATTAATTCACGGCCGAAGGCCTCGCACAATACTTCAAACTAAAATGAACATCGCAATCTAAAACATACAGAACAAGTGGTGCTCAGAAGTGTTCCAAGGGTCGGCCTGAGAAGGTAGCTCAAACATTAGGTGAGGTGAGATAGGTAGCCAAGAGTTGAAGTTAAATAATCGGATGGCAACCCAAACTAGGGACGACCCAAGGACCGACCAACAATTTAACGAATTCCCTTCCGTTCGATCAACGGCACAACGATGGAAAATATTGGCCGAGGACGAGGATACGAAAAGCACTACGTCTTCAGAAACTGGGGTTTAAAAACAGCCATGGGAATAATAACCACTCTAACAAGGGAACCTCCCCATCGCACCCCCCTCAGATTTAGTTATAAGCCCGCATCTCGTGGTCGTGCGGTAGCGTTCTCGCTTCCCACGCCCGGGTTCCCGGGTTCGATTCCCGGCGGGGTCAGGGATTTTCTCTGCCTCGTGATGGCTGGGTGTTGTGTGCTGTCCTTAGGTTAGTTAGGTTTCAGTAGTTCTAAGTTCCAGGGGACTGATGACCATAGATGTTAAGTCCCATAGTGCTCAGAGCCATTTGAACCATTTAGTTATAAGTTGGCACTTAACACAGATCCATTGAGAAAACAGGAAGAAGTTGTGTGGAACTGTGAAAAAATAAGCAAAATATACAAACTGAGTAGTCCACGGGTGGCATAGGCAACATCATGGACAAAGTGAGCTGAGGAGCGTCGTGGTCCCGTGGTAGCGTGAGAGCTGCGAAACGAGAGGTCCTTGGTTCAAGGCTTCCCTCGAGTGAAAATTTTATTTTCTTTATTTTTGCATTGTTATTATCTGTCCGTTCGTTCATTGACGTCTTTGTTCACTGTAATAAGTTTAGTGTCTGTGTTTTGCGACCGCATCGCAAAACCGTGCGATTAGTAGACGAAAGGACGTGCCTCTCCAATTGGAACCGAAAACATTTGATCGGAAGGTCATAGGTCAACCGATTCCTCCACAGGAAAACACATCTGATATATTCTACACGACACTGGTGACGGCATGTGCGTCACATGACAGGAATATGTTGTCGACCCACCTAACTTGTACACTTGGCGAAGGGGTAAAAAGATTCTTCTACCTTGCCCGATTTAGGTTTTCTTGTGGATGTGATAATCACTCCCAAAAAAGTGATGAAAACATAAGAGTTTGTCACATAAACTGAAAATAAAAAATTAAACTTTTCACTCGATGGAAGATTTGAGCCTGGGACCTTTCGTTCCGCAGCTGCTCACGTTACCACGAGACCACGGCGCTCCTGCGTTGCCAGTGTCCTTGACGTTGCCTATCTTGTCATGAACTACTCAGTTTGTAAATTTTGCTTATTTTTTCACAGTTCCACACAGCTTCTTCCTATTTTCTCGTTTGATCTGTGTTCAGTTTTTCAAGGCCTATCCACTGTGCCAACTTATAACTAAATCTGAAGGGGGTGCGATGGGGAGGTTCCCTTGTAAGCACAACATGAATCAAACAACTTAAAAGGCTGTCGAACTACACGCCGTGCCGGACAGCATCAACACGACGAGGAATGGCACACTGCCGGAAAAGTACGCTAACGACCAGGGCAGGTAACTGGGGCGTTAACGGCCACTGGGCAGAAAATACCGCTGGTGCATTGTTATGAGATTAAACTTGTTGGTGATCTAACTCATTATTACAGAACTTCAGTATTGTCATGTAGCGTAATGCTCTGATCCATTGTCATTCAAAAAATGGTTCAAATGGCTCTGAGCACTATGGGACTTAACAGCTATGGTCATCAGTCCCATAGAACTTAGAACTACTTAAACCTAACTAACCTAAGGACATCACACAACACCCAGTCATCACGAGGCAGAGAAAATCCCTGGCCCCGCCGGGTATCGAACCCGGGATCCCGGGCGTGGGAAGCGCGAACGCTACCGCACGACCACGAGCTGCGGACTAAGTTGTCATTCTGTAGTTCATTATTTTAATGAATTCTAAAGTTGTGAGTATGAACTTTGACTTAACTAAATATTTTAAAATCCTTAGAATACTAACAGTAATGTCTGACCCTATCAACAAACATGTTATTAATAATTACGAAAAAAATGGTTCAAATGGCTCTGAGCACTATGGGACTGAGGTCATCAGTCCCCGAGAACTTAGAACTACTTAAACCTAACCGACATAAGGACATCACACATATCCATGCCCGAGGCAGGATTCGAACCTGCGACCGTAGCGGTCGCGCGATTTCAGACTGAAGCGCCTAGAACCGCTCGGCCACAACGACCGGCATAGTCAAATGGTTCAAATGGCTCTGAGCACTATGGGACTCAACTGCTGAGGTCATTAGTCCCCTAGAACTTAGAACTAATGAAACCTAACTAACCTAAGGACATCACAAACATCCATGCCCGAGGCAGGATTCGAACCTGCGACCGTAGCGGTCTTGCGGTTCCAGACTGCAGCGCCTTTAACCGCACGGCCACTTCCGACCGGCATAGTCACAAGAACTTATGTCTGATTATAAAAAGGTAGCTTTGTGAACGCCGAACGAATTATCTGACTGCATGATTAGAATTTCACTGAAATACAAATTGTAGATAACGATAAATTGGACTAACCAATCTAAGCTGATAACTGTAATTACATTTCCTTGCATTCAGTCTTCGTTAAGACAAAGTGTTGAATTACGATTGTAGTGATTAGTTGCACAATTTTTCACATAGTTACGGACAATGTAATTCAGAATCGTCGCTTCTCCGACATTTTAGGTATATGTATTCACGGTCGTATACATCTCATACCAGTTGAATTGGGGGGGGGGGGGGTCTACGGATTATAGATGAAGGAATGAAAGAAAAGTGCGATAGCGCTTTTCTGCCAGCTATGAGCACATAAGGGACGTCTTCGATGATGTGGGGTATAACAGTTATGCTGAAATAAAGACAATGAATAACAGTCGACGATAAATGAAAATGTCGTCAAACCAATCTTACGGTTGATGACAAACCTTCAGCATGGTTATCGGAAACTATTTGGATTGTCACAACATCGTGCCCATTCTTTCACAACACTGTAATTCCTAAAAAACCGAACTTTCTCCATTGGACCGGCTTTTGTTTTTATCTTAGTTAAAGACTTTGTTTCCTCTATGACATATGTTACACTGCCCAGATAATGATCGGAATACTATAAGACGCGTTATCACACTGACCAATGAATCATCGGTCTCGTCCTTCGCGACACGCGCGGGTTTTTATCTTGATTTACAGGAAGTGTTGTTGGCGTTTGACGTGGTATGAGTCACTGGTAAATTTGCCCCTTATCACGATGACATTGCAGAAAAATAATGCCAGCATTAAAGGGAGGTGTAAATAAGCATGTCGCGTTACGCTCGTTAGAAAAGTATGCTGATGTCACATTGCTTCGTGACCACCGCCTACCACAGCACTGAACGCCGAATGGTGGCGTCACAGTGACGTGAAGTGGTCAGCGAAACACACTGTTCTGACAAACGTTAAGGACGGAAGTTGCTTACGAATGACATGTCATTAACAAGCAACAAAGCTCGATGAAACTTGGAACATAGATGCAAAAACCCGCAACGGTTTAGTACAAAATGTAACTGAAAGAAATAGTGAGGCGAACAAAAATTAGTTACATGTACCGTAGATAATTGGAAGGATACTTTTATGGAAATTATGTGGAACAAGTCAGTTTACAGGACATGTATTTACGATTCCTCTTAATTTGGAAATTGGAAATCTGTGGTAAGGTCTTACGGGACCAAACTGCTGAGGTCATTGGTCCCTAAGCTTACGCACTATTTAATCTAACTTAAACTAACTTACGCTAAGGACGACACACACATCTATGCCTGGGGGAGGACTTGAACCTCCGACAGGGGGAGGATTACTATTAACACTGACGAACACATTGCCATTTTTTTCCTACTCATGAAACTACACTTAAAAACAAGTTTTTATCTGGCTACCACCTTTTAATTAGAATTTCGTCAGTGGAACAGAAGGAGTTGTCCAGGAGAAATGATTTTATATTAGATTTAAAACTTGCTTCACTACCTGTGGAACATTTTGTGTTATTGGGCAATGATCGAAAATATGGTATTTGTTGCTACATATTGCACTCACTTCTGAGCCAGTGACAGCTTTAACGATGGGTGACAAGATCATTTTTCCCTCGAGTGTTGTAGGTATGGACATTACTGCTCTTCTCAAATTGTGATGGCTTAGTCATGACGAATTTCACCATCGAAAATACGTATTGTGAATGCACAGTTAAAATGCCTAGTTCCTTCAAGAGGTAACTACATCCACATACTATTCTTAATGCTCGCTGTTGTGAAATGAATACTTTCTTTGAAAGTGGTGAGTTACCCCAGAAAATAATTCCGTACGTCATTACAGAGTGGAAATACGTAAAATATGTCAGGAGTTGATACGTTTGTTTCAAAGACTAGCATTATACGAAGAGAGGAAGTAGCCGAATTTAAATGTTTGAGAAGTTGAGTAATTCTTTCAATTCAAGTTTTTATCAATGCTCATGTGCTACATCAGTTGCTGGTATAACTGTATTTGTTGTACAGGACTGAATGCAGTGTGTTTTTTACAGAATTTAAGGAAACCTATTTTCCGAGAACCAAATCGTAATTCTTTGGAAGATATCATATGCTAACTCTTCTGTTTCTTTCTCTCTGATGGGATTTATTACAACACCAGAAGGATCCGCAAAAAGTACCACTTTTGCTTGTTGAATGTGGAGTGGAACGTCAGTCACATATATAACGAATAGGAGTAGCCCCGAAATTGAAACCTGTAGGACTGGCTTTATGATTTTACCCCATCATCATCATCATCAGTGTTCTGCCTAAAGGCAGGTTTTCACATGGTAGTTCTCCAGGCTGTCCGGTCTTCTGCCATCCTCTTCAGGTCTGCATAATTTCCTCTTCCCTTTATGTCGTCTATCACCTTGTATCTCCTTCTTCCTCTCAGTCTTCTCCCACAAACCAATCCTTCCAAAGCATCTAATAGCAAGCTCTCCCTTCTCAATGAGTGTCCCAACCAGCTCTTTTTCCTTTCTCTTACAACGTTCAGCAGAAAATCTCCCACCAACACTTTCCTATACTCTTTCATTACTCACTCTTTCCATCCAGCTTATTCTCTCTATTGTCCTCCACATCCACATCTCAAATGCTTCTAACCTTTTTTCATTCTCTCGTCTCAGTGTCCATGTTTCTGCCACGCTCCAGACAAAACATTTGCCAAGCCTTTTCCTTAGTCCTTTTTCTAATTTGCCACATAAGAGTCTCCTCTTTCTGTTGAATGGCTCCTTCGCTATGGCAGTTCGAGTTTTCACCTCCTGGTGACATCTCAAGTCTTCAGTTATTGTGCTGCCGAGATATTTAAATTCGCTTACTTGGGTAATCGTAGACTGTCCTATTTTAATATTGGACAGTCTGCGTCTTGTACTGATGACCATACTCTTTGTTTTTGCTGTGTTTATTTGCATCCCATATTCCACCCAAGCTTCATTCAGATCTGTCACTAATACCATGTCATCAGCAAATCTTATACATTCTATTCTCTTTCCACCAATACATATCTGTCACTAATACCATGTCATCAGCAAATCTTACACATTCTATTCTCTTTCCACCAATACATATTCCTCTTTTCCCATCTAAGCTTTTCGCAATAATCTCTTCAAGGTAGACGTTAAACAACAGTGGGGAAAGGCAACAACCTTGTTTAACACCTCGTCCAATGCTGCTTCCTTCTGACACTTCATTTCCAATCCTTATCCTTACTTTCTGGTGTAAATATAGATTCTGTATCAGTCGTCTATCTTTCCAATCTACTCCTTTCCTCTTCAAGATATCCATCAGCTTGTTCCACTGAACTCTATCAAAAGCCTTTTCTAAATCTACAAAAACAGCAAAGATTTCTTTACCCTTTTCCACACATCTTTCCCCTATAGTTCTTAGCGGGCCAATAGCATCTCTTGGTCCTTTTCCTCTTCTAAATCCGAACTGCTCCTCTGCAATCCATCTATCCAGCATGCCATACAACCTTCTATTCAACACTCTCAGCAAGACTTTAGCTGCATGAGAAATTAGACTGATGGTCCGGTGCCCTTCACATTTTTTAGTGTTTCTCTTTTTCTCTATTGGTATCATAACTGTTCCAGCGAAGTCCTCAGGCCATTCCCCTTTGTCATATATCTCGTTACAGAGGTAGACTATTTCTTTTCTTGCCTTGTTTCCCAGACTCTTCAACAGCAAAGGAGAGGTAAAGCAAAGGAAAGACTCAGAGGTAGGAAAGGCATTAGATTTGGAGAACAGATTTATGGAAAAGTGGCAAAGAGGTAGTGTTGATGAAAGTGTTAATGACAAGTGGATAAAAATGAGGGAAGGACTCATGGATTTTACCCCAGTCACTAAAATTTTCTACCTTTCTGACATTGTCTGAGTTCTTCAGCACAACGTCTTGCATTCTGTTTGTCAAGTATGATTCAAACCAGGTATGTGTAAAGCCATCACTTCCATGAAACTTGACTTGGAGAGTATCACAAAAAATACCAGCTGGCGATATTTAGTTTTTGAAGCTTGTACAATTTGACGAGTGAATGTGTAAATAGCATTCTCGGTCGAGCAGCCTTTCTGTAATCGAAACTGTGATGTATGCGGAACGGGCAGGCTACTACATTCACCGAATATCTTCTCGTTCCAGCAGCTTTGCCATCTGCGCTGTTCGATTCTGTCTCGCATCGTCCTCCATAAAAATGAAGTCAAGGTGGAAATCACCACTGAAAAGACGCACACGGAGAACGAGAACGTTATCATAATAACATTGACCGGTGATTGTACCGAATTCAATGTTTTGGAGATCAGTAGGACCGGGCAACATTATGCCTCCCCAACGTAACGCCTGCACTGCTAGTTCCTCTTCTGAAGGCTGATGGCAGCTATTTTCGAAGGATTTACCGTTAGGCATTGCCTTCATCTTAAGGTTTGGGGGGAAATTTGTTTATACGAGGGCCGTTCAGAAAGTAACCTCCGGTTAATTTAAAAAAATACACCAAGTTAAATAAAAATATTTTAATATATACATCTTACAACTACATCTTTGCACTATTTTTCTACATAGTCTCCATAGCGATTGAGGCACTAATCGTATCTCTTCACAAGCTTTGAAATTCCTTCTGCATAAAAATCACCTGCTTGTGCCTGGAGCCAGCCTGTGACCGCATCTTTGAGCTCTTCGTCGTCATCAAACCGCTGTGACCCGAGCCATTTCTTCAAATGCATGAAGAGGTCATAATCACTTGGCGCCAGGTCTGGGCTGTAAGGTGGATGGTTGATAACGTCCCACTTGAAGGACTCAAGAAGGGCCATTGTTCTGCGAGCAGAGTGAGGACGGGCGTTATCGTGCAAAAAAACGATACCGGAAGTCAGCATACCACGGCGTTTGTTCTGTATAGCCCGTCGTAACTTTTTTATTGTTTCACAGTACACGTCTTGATTAATGGTCGTACCACGTTCCATGAATTCCACCAACAACACCCCTTTGGCATCCCAAAACACCGTTGCCATCAGTTTTCTGGCAGAAAAATCTTGCGAGGCTTTTCTTGGTTTGGTAGGCGAATTTGAATGTGCCCACATCTTTGATTGTTCTTTTGTCTCAGGGTTCACGTACTTAATCCAGATTTCGTCACCGGTCACGATTCTGTTTAACAATGGTTCTCCTTCGTCCTCATAACGTGACAGAAAGTCTAATGCAGAGGCCATTCTTTGAGCTTTGTGGTGGTCGGTAAGAATTTTGGGCACCCATCGTGCACAGAACTTTCGGTAACCCAATCTTGCTGTCACGATCTCGTACAAGAGAGTCTTAGAAATCTGTGGAAAACCAGTAGACAACTCCGACATTGAGAAACGTCGATTTTCACGAACTTTTGCATCAACTGTCTGAACGAGTTCGTCAGTCACCAATGATGGTCTACCACTCCTCTCTTCATCATGAACGTTTTCTCGTCCACTTTTAAATAAACGTACCCATTCACGGACAACTCCTTCACTCATAACTCTTGGTCCGTACACGGCACAAAGCTCATGATGAATAGCTGCTGCAGAATATCCTTTGGCTGTAAAAAACCTTATGACAGCACGCACTTCACATTTGGCGGGGTTTTCTATTGCAGCACACATTTCAAACTGCCACAAAAACTAAACTAGCGCAGGTACGACGTTCACTCGACCACGGCTTGATGCCGACTGACCTGTTGAGTGCGTGAACGCACAGATGGCGTCGCTACTCCCCCCACAACCCGCACTGTGACCAATCGGAGGTTACTTTCTGAACCGCCCTCGTATTTATTTTTATGCGTTATACGGAAAGGGCGTGGGCGGTGTTAGCAACTTAATTTATTTTGTTCTCTTCTTACTTCATTGCTTTGGCTTCTTAAGGTTGCAGTGCTTTATCTGTCGAGCATTGCAACAGATCGTCTGTGTCGTTCTCGTGGTCGTGGTGGTGCTCCTAGGTCCCTGATGAGATGATTGGTGGACTTCTGTCTCTTCTTCTAAAAGTGGCTTGCGATCTTCTTGTATCTTCCTAGAACTCCCAACTCTTCAGCGGCTTCATGGAGGTACTGATGCGGAAACTGGCAGTGTGCATGGTAGGCTCCTGCGTAGTATTTTGTAGCGACTGCAGTCGCTGAATATGTGTCTTGGCAGCAACGCCCCAGACTTCACATGCATATTCAAACAGAGGGTGAAGATACATCCGATCAATAAGGAGGCCGTTCGCGATAGATAACTGAGACCACTCGTTGAGTATAGGGTATAAGGTCTGTAATGTGCTGGTACCACGTGAACTTTTTATCCATGATCCCACGTATCGTACTGATGACAGCCAGGGAAGCTGCGTTCCGTAGAGACGTAGTTGCCGTTGTGGCATAGTCCTTTTCCCTGTGAGGATGATAGTCTGCGTCTTCGTAGGATTGAAGCTGATCCTCCAGCGAGCCGCCGAGTCTTCTAATCTCTGCAATCTTGGTACAAGAACTTCTCTCCATCGGCTGCTGGAATACAGCATGGTATCGTCGGCATAGATTGCCTTCTCCACCCTTGGTACTGTAGGCATGTCCGAAGTGTACATTATGTATAGAACCAGTCCAAGGAGCGATCCTTGGGGTACTCCGGCGTTGATGTTGCGTGCGCGAGAGACTCCGTTGTCGAGTCGTACCACGAACGTCCGATTTTTGAGGTAGGACGCTATTAGTTTCACGTACACTCTTGGTAGTCGGAGTGTGTGCAGTTTCCATACTACACTCCTGGAAATGGAAAAAAGAACACATTGACACCGGTGTGTCAGACCCACCATACTTGCTCCGGACACTGCGAGAGGGCTGTACAAGCAATGATCACACGCACGGCACAGCGGACACACCAGGAACCGCAGTGTTGGCCGTCGAATGGCGCTAGCTGCGCAGCATTTGTGCACCGCCGCCGTCAGTGTCAGCCAGTTTGCCGTGGCATACGGAGCTCCATCGCAGTCTTTAACACTGGTAGCATGCCGCGACAGCGTGGACGTGAACCGTATGTGCAGTTGACGGACTTTGAGCGAGGGCGTATAGTGGGCATGCGGGAGGCCGGGTGGACGTACCGCCGAATTGCTCAACACGTGGGGCGTGAGGTCTCCACAGTACATCGATGTTGTCGCCAGTGGTCGGCGGAAGGTGCACGTGCCCGTCGACCTGGGACCGGACCGCAGCGACGCACGGATGCACGCCAAGACCGTAGGATCCTACGCAGTGCCGTAGGGGACCGCACCGCCACTTCCCAGCAAATTAGGGACACTGTTGCTCCTGGGGTATCGGCGAGGACCATTCGCAACCGTCTCCATGAAGCTGGGCTACGGTCCCGCACACCGTTAGGCCGTCTTCCGCTCACGCCCCAACATCGTGCAGCCCGCCTCCAGTGGTGTCGCGACAGGCGTGAATGGAGGGACGAATGGAGACGTGTCGTCTTCAGCGATGAGAGTCGCTTCTGCCTTGGTGCCAATGATGGTCGTATGCGTGTTTGGCGCCGTGCAGGTGAGCGCCACAATCAGGACTGCATACGACCGAGGCACACAGGGCCAACACCCGGCATCATGGTGTGGGGAGCGATCTCCTACACTGGCCGTACACCACTGGTGATCGTCGAGGGGACACTGAATAGTGCACGGTACATCCAAACCGTCATCGAACCCATCGTTCTACCATTCCTAGACCGGCAAGGGAACTTGCTGTTCCAACAGGACAATGCACGTCCGCATGTATCCCGTGCCACCCAACGTGCTCTAGAAGGTGTAAGTCAACTACCCTGGCCAGCAAGATCTCCGGATCTGTCCCCCATTGAGCATGTTTGGGACTGGATGAAGCGTCGTCTCACGCGGTCTGCACGTCCAGCACGAACGCTGGTCCAACTGAGGCGCCAGGTGGAAATGGCATGGCAAGCCGTTCCACAGGACTACATCCAGCACCTCTACGATCGTCTCCATGGGAGAATAGCAGCCTGCATTGCTGCGAAAGGTGGATATACACTGTACTAGTGCCGACATTGCGCATGCTCTGTTGCCTGTGTCTATGTGCCTGTGGTTCTGTCAGTGTGATCATGTGATGTATCTGACCCCAGGAATGTGTCAATAAAGTTTCCCCTTCCTGGGACAATGAATTCACGGTGTTCTTATTTCAATTTCCAGGAGTGTAGTCCGTGATGCCAGACGCTGTCGAACGCTTTGGTGACGTCGAGCAGGACTGCACCGCAGAATTCTCGTCGATTGAAGGCGTCTTTAATGTATTCTACTGCTCGAAGGATTTACTGAGTAGTTGAACGTCCACTTGGAAAACCGAATTGTTCCGGTGGTAAGATGTCAAGTTTTGCAGCCAGACGTTGAAGGCGTTGGAGAAGAAGTCTCTCAAAGAGCTTGATAACGTGAGGAAGCAAGCTGATTGGTCGGTAGCTGGTGGGGTGTTTCTTGTTTTTGCCCGGTTTCGGAACCGCGACGATGACAGAGTGCTTCCATGCATCAGGAAACGTAGCTGTCGTGAGGATCCAATTAAACAGCGCAGCAAGATGAACGATCGCCGACCAAGGCAGTTGCTTCAGTACTCTGCGGTGATGTCGTCCGATCCTGGTGCCTAGGAAGCATTCTAATGCCCACTTGAACCTCTTCAGGCGTGACTGGGGCGATAGGCTCTTCTTCTTCGACGTCTTGTTGTAGGATGGCTGTGGCGTCTCGTTCTATGACAGCAGTACGTTGCAGATCGACGCGATCTTCTAGCGGCTGCAAGTTGGCTTCAAAAACGTCTACTAGCATGTCAGCTTCCTCTTCTGGTCGATAAGCTATTCGGTCGTCAGTCGTCAGTGGTGGCGTTCGTGTCTTCCGATTCGTAAAGTGGCTGACTGTTTGCCATCCGAATGGATCAGGTGTGAAGGTGCGGAGCTTGTCTGCCCTCATATAGCCAACTTTCGGTCTTGTCCGAAACACGAAGAGGACAACCTGCACTGCGAAAATGATCAAATTCGACATGTTCCTCGGCGGGCTTAAACGTTCCCATTTCTCTCCACATGAGAATGCACTCCTGGAAATTGAAATCAGAACACCGTGAATTCATTGTCCCAGGAAGGGGAAACTTTATTGACACATTCCTGGGGTCAGATACATCACATGATCACACTGACAGAACCACAGGCACATAGACACAGGCAACAGAGCATGCACAATGTCGGCACTAGTACAGTGTATATCCACCTTTCGCAGCAATGCAGGCTGCTATTCTCCCATGGAGACGATCGTAGAGATGCAGGATGTAGTCCTGTGGAACGGCTTGCCATGCCATTTCCACCTGGCGCCTCAGTTGGACCAGCGTTCGTGCTGGACGTGCAGACCGCGTGAGACGACGCTTCATCCAGTCCCAAACATGCTCAATGGGGGACAGATCCGGAGATCTTGCTGGCCAGGGTAGTTGACTTACACCTTCTAGAGCACGTTGGGTGGCACGGGATACATGCGGACGTGCATTGTCCTGTTGGAACAGCAAGTTCCCTTGCCGGTCTAGGAATGGTAGAACGATGGGTTCGATGACGGTTTGGATGTACCGTGCACTATTCAGTGTCCCCTCGACGATCACCAGTGGTGTACGGCCAGTGTAGGAGATCGCTCCCCACACCATGATGCCGGGTGTTGGCCCTGTGTGCCTCGGTCGTATGCAGTCCTGATTGTGGCGCTCACCTGCACGGCGCCAAACACGCATACGACCATCATTGGCACCAAGGCAGAAGCGACTCTCATCGCTGAAGACGACACGTCTCCATTCGTCCCTCCATTCACGCCTGTCGCGACACCACTGGAGGCGGGCTGCACGATGTTGGGGTGTGAGCGGAAGACGGCCTAACGGTGTGCGGGACCGTAGCCCAGCTTCATGGAGACGGTTGCGAATGGTCCTCGCCGATACCCCAGGAGCAACAGTGTCCCTAATTTGCTGGGAAGTGGCGGTGCGGTCCCCTACGGCACTACGTAGGATCCTACGGTCTTGGCGTGCATCCGTGCGTCGCTGCGGTCCGGTCCCAGGTCGACGGGCACGTGCACCTTCCGCCGACCACTGGCGACACCATCGATGTACTGTGGAGACCTCACGCCCCACGTGTTGAGCAATTCGGCGGTACGTCCACCCGGCCTCCCGCATGCCCACTATACGCCCTCGCTCAAAGTCCGTCAGCTGCACATACGGTTCACGTCCACGCTGTCGCGGCATGCTACCAGTGTTAAAGTCT
The DNA here is from genome assembly GCF_023898315.1 of Schistocerca nitens. NCBI lineage: Eukaryota > Metazoa > Arthropoda > Insecta > Orthoptera > Acrididae > Schistocerca > Schistocerca nitens. The sequence continues at coordinate 171,664,250 of NC_064623.1, forward strand.
GCGATGGAGCTCCGTATGCCACGGCAAACTGGCTGACACTGACGGCGGCGGTGCACAAATGCTGCGCAGCTAGCGCCATTCGACGGCCAACACCGCGGTTCCTGGTGTGTCCGCTGTGCCGTGCGTGTGATCATTGCTTGTACAGCCCTCTCGCAGTGTCCGGAGCAAGTATGGTGGGTCTGACACACCGGTGTCAATGTGTTCTTTTTTCCATTTCCAGGAGTGTACGTTCAGTATTGTCGAATGTCATCATTTTGGCATTCCACGTACAGTAGAGCGTCGATTATCCGACGTAATTGGGGTTCAAAAATGGTTCAAATGGCTGTGAGCACTATCGGACTCAACTGCTGTGGTTATCAGTCCCCTAGAACTTGGAACTACTTAAACCTAACTAACCTAAGGACATCACACACATCCATGCCCGAGGCAGGATTCGAACCTCCGACCGTAGCAGTCGCACGGTTCCGGACTGCGCGCCTAGAACCGCGAGACCACCGCGGCTGGCCGTAATTGGGGGACTTGGGTGTTCGGAAAACTGGTTTGTTCGGATAATCGAGTTGTACATGTTTATTTGCCAAAAAGAAGTACTGTACAGTAAATTTATTCATAAAAACAGGCATCTCTTTTAGTATTACAAAGTAACATACAGAGGCAACTTCAGTAGGAATATATAGTATGTGGCACAGTTTATTAAACAAAAATATATACATATTACACACGCATTTTGCATGAACAATACACACAGTATACAAAATTAACGTTTAAAAAATCCTTTATTTTGGTCTGTCTAAGCAAGCCTACACGCTTACGGGCAGCTAAGTCACGTACTTTTTTCTTTACAGATATATGAAAATGGTCACTTTCATCTTGGGCTTCAAACCATCGCAAGGCAGTATCTAAACAAGTGAACGCCTCAGAAGCTGTCGGTATATTGAGATGCTGGCGGCGTCATCTTTATCAGTGACGACGTTTACAATCTCGCTGTCCTGCATGATTTGGTGTCCTGGATCTGCATCATCGATATTCATCCATCCATGAACGTCTTCTTCATCACATTCGTGGCAATCTGTTGCTTGGTTTGGGAGTGAGGGGGATGATGGACAGTAGAGTGGGAGAGTAACAGATGCGAGCGAGAACACAGTTCGGTTAAGCGGTCGTTCGGTTGACCGACGTACGGATAATCGACACTCTACTGTACTATGGTGTGAGGAGGCATAAAGTTGCATGGGCGTATTGAGCTCTAAGCCTTTGAACACGGCCGGTCAACGTTACTGTGAAACTGTGCTCTGTCACCAGGTGTGTGCTTTCAGGTGTACATACGGACCTGACTTCATTTTTATGGACGAGAATGGGCAACCACATTGTGCCCAGGAGTGGGCGCTCCTCGAACGAGAGGATATTCAGCGAATGGACTGCCCCAACTTACAATCGGGCGCTTGTGGGATGCGTTGGGGAGAGGTATTTGCGGACGTCCACATGCGCCATCGACCATCCAGCAGCCGTGTTGGTGGAGAAATGGAACTCCCTACCACGAGTACTCATTACCAGCCTTGTGCTCAGCATGGAAGCACAATGGAAATGTGGTGTGGCTAGGGTAGACCGGTCCCCTGGTGCTAGTCTTTCGCGTTCACGCCACTTCGGCGACATGCGCGTCGATGGGGATGAGATGATGACAACACAACACCCAGTCCCTAAGCGGGGAAAATCATCGACCCAGCCGGGAATCGAACCCTGGCTCCTTGGCATGGAAGGCCGTCGCACTGACCACTCAGCTATCGGGGCGGCCGGAAGCACATC